>NC_067493.1:4324489-4571989 GCF_947179515.1 Apodemus sylvaticus | reverse complement strand
TCAGATAATTTTGTATACATAAAACATCTCAAAATAATTGAAAAATTATATAGAAATATTTTCTGATAAAATTAAAGTTTATCTTAACTAATATCTGTAGTGATGTTGAAGATATGTGTGTTCATATTGAAGAATTAATTGGAAAATAATAATAGTAAAATAGTAAACAAAGAAAATATACCTAGAACATTGTCCAAGAACCTTGAAAAAATTTGATAAAATTGAAGATTTTGGTCGAAAATATTTCTAATACAATTGAAGTAATATGTAGAAGATGTATTAAAATTCAGGATATCAGAAAAATAATACAGATAAAATGTTAGACATATAAAATATTTCTAAACTAATTGAAAAGGGTAGTAGAAACATTTATTGATAATATTTATAAAAAATGAGGTGGAACTTGAAATATTGAAGGTATCAAATTGAAAAAAATACAGATAAATGGTAGACATAAAAATTCCTAAAATGAATGAAAAATAAAGTAGAAACATTTTCTGATAAAATTGAGAGTTTACATATAAAACATTTCTGATAAAATTAAAGAGCTATATAGAAAAATGTGTTAAAATTGATGAATTTATTGGAAAATAATATTAAAACAACATAGACAATTTTCTCTTTACTAACTGATAAAGGATATAAAAAAATTTGGGGATGAAAGGCAAGATTTTCATGGAATATATTCCTGATACAATTGAAGAAATACATAGAAAAAAGTGTGAAAGTTGAAGATTTACAAGGAAAGCGATGCTTCTAAAAGGATAGACATAAAAATATTTCTCAATTAAACAAAGAGAGAATTAGAAAATTTTGATAAAATTGGAGATTTACATGGAAAATAATCCTAATAAATTTGAGGTGCTGTGAGGGAACATCAAGTAAGCTCCATTTTTGAGACATGTTGAGCAAAGTCGCTGTCCATGCTGGCAGAATGCCTGTAGCAGCACCCGACCCCACCCTGTGACTGAGGGCTTCATCACAGTGCCCCACTGTCCATCACACTGCCCCACTGTCCATCACACTGCCCCACTGTCCCATCACACTGCCCCACTGTCCCATCACAGTGCCCCACTGTCCATCACACTGCCCCACTGTCCATCACAGTGCCCCACTGTCCATCACAGTGCCCCACTGTCCATCACACTGCCCCACTGTCCATCACAGTGCCCCACTGTCCATCACACTGCCCCACTGTCCATCACACTGCCCCACTGTCCATCACACTGCCCCACTGTCCATCACAGTGCCCCACTGTCCCATCACAGTGCACCACTGTCCATCACACTGCCCCACTGTCCATCACACTGCCCCACTCCATCACAGTGCCCCACTGTCCATCACACTGCCCCACTGTCCATCACACTGCCCCACTGTCCATCACACTGCCCCACTGTCCATCACATTGTCCCACTGTCCATCACACTGCCCCACTGTCCATCACACTGCCCCACTGACCATCACACTGCCCCACTGTCCATCACAATGCCCCACTGTCCATCACAGTGCCTCACTGTCCATCACAGTGCCCCACTGTCCATCACAGTGCCCCACTGTCCATCACAGTGTCCCAATGTCCATCACAGTGCCCCACTGTCCCATCACAGTGTCCCACTGTCCATCACAGTGCCCCACTATCCATCACAGTGCCCCACTGTCCCATCACACTGCCCCACTGCCCCATCACTGTGCTCCACTGTCCCAACACAGTGCCCCACTGTCCATCACAGTGAAGAAACTGAAGAAATATATAGAAAAACAGGTTGACATTGAAATATTGCTTGGAAAATAACTTCCACATAAAATGGTCATAATACAATATGTATTAATGCAAACTGACAAAGTTTGTAGAACAATTTTGAGATAAAATAGGAGATATCATGGAAAATATCTGATAAAATTGAAAAAATATATAGAAAAATGTTAAAATTGAAGATTTTATTGGAAATTGATATTTATAAAATAGTAATCATTGAAAACCTTTACAAATTGAAAGAGTAGGAAGAAAATTTTCTGAAAAAAAAAAGAGTTTCATAGAATACCTTTCGGATGAAATTGGAGATTTATATAAATATATATGTTAAAATTGAAGAATTTGATGAAAAATAATACACATGAAATTATACACATAGATAACACATCAAAACTGATAAACCATATTAAAAGATTTCTAATCAAATTGATAGCTTTCATGGAATATATTTCTGATAAAATCAAAGAAATATATAGAAAAATATTTCAAATTGAGATTTGGCATTGAAATTAAAACACATTAAAAGAATGACAAAGAAAGCATATCTAAAATTAGTGCACAGGTAAATTTTAGGATTAATTGAAAAATAAAGTGTTAAAATTGAAGAATTTATTGGAAAACAATAATGGTAAAATGATAAACAGAAAATATATTTTACTAAATGATCAAGCACATACAAAAGATTTCTGATAAAAGTGATGATTCTCATGGAAAATATTTCTGATAAATTTTGAAGATATATAGAGAAGAATTGCTAAGTTGAAAATTTTCATGGAAAACAATTCAGATGAAATTGTGTACATAAAAATATAAAAGTGTTAAAATTGAAAGATTAGTTGGAAAATCAAAATGGTAAAAGAGTTTACATAGAAAATATACCTATACAATTTGTCTAAGGACATAGAAAAAATTGATCAAATTGAAGATTTTGATAGAAAAGCCTAGACGCGTGGAATACCCAAGACACAATTCACATAACAAATGATGCCCAAGACATAGGAAGAATAAAGTATGGATCCTTGGGTCCTTTGATGAAGGGAAATAAATACCCACAGAATGAGATACAGGGACAAAAGTTTGAGCAGAGTCTGAGGGAAAGACCAGCCAGAGACTGCCCCGCCCAGGGATGCATCCCATGTACAGTTACACAACCCAGACACTATTGTGGGTGCCCACAAGTGCTGGGTGACAGGAGCCGGATACAGCTGTCACCTGGGAGGCTCTGCTAGTGCATGACAAACACAGAGGGGGACACTCTCATCCGGCCATTGCACTGAGCACAGGGTCCCCAATGGGGGAGCTAGAGAAAGGACCCAAGGAGCTGAAGGGGTTTGCAGCAGCACAGGAGGAACAACAATATGTGTCACCCAGTACCCCCAGAGCTCCCAGGGACAAAACCATCAACCAAAGAGTGCACAGGGAGTTAGTTACCTATGGCCCCAGACACATCAGCAACAGAGGATGAACTTGTTAGACACCAAATGGGGGAGAGGCCCCTGGTCCTGGAAAGACTTGATGCCTTAGTGTAGAGGAATGAGAGGCCAGGGAAGTGGGGGGGGGGGAGAATTGATTGGGGAAGGAGAGATGGCTCATGGGATTTTGGGGGTAGGGGTGAACCAGGAAAGTGGACAACATTTGAAATGTAAGTGAAAATATATACCTAATTAAAAAAAAAAAAACCCAGCTCATTTCTGAGGCAGCCATATCTAACAATTTATTCCTCAACACACGGGGTGTCAAGAAACATTCAACCCCTGAAGGTGATTCTAGAACACGGATATGGAGGGAGAATGGTGGGACACACATTCCCATCACTGTGTTCCCTACATCACTCGCCTGCTCGGCAACCACAGCTTCAACTCTTATTCCAAACCCCTCATGGCTCTGACATGGTCTCATTTAAAAACCACAAATCATCTGCAGTGTCTGAAACAATGGCCGGACCTGTATCCTAGCAGAGAAAAACACATGTGAGCTTTGTAATGGGTGATCATTGTGGACATCACTGACAGGGGAAGTGGGTGGGGCTCAGCGTGACTGGGAATCTTTGTGGGCATCACTGACACAGGATGTGAGTAGGGTTCAGGGGACCTGGCAGTTATTGTGGGATTATTTATGTTGGAAAAAAGGCCTCTCATTCTTGTGCTCTCAGGTTTCTTTCCTTCTATGGGGTCACACTGCCTAACTTGCATGGGATGGTTTCTATCTTAATGTATTTTATTTTAAGAATAAAATGCAAATATGCGAGGTGGTAGAGGTGCATGCCTTTGACCCACGCATTTAGGGAGCAGAAGCAAGTGTGTCTCCTAAGTTTGATGTCAGCCTGGACTGCTGAATAAGTTCCAAGGCTACACAATGTATTGAAAAATGAAAACAAATCATATATATATGTATATATATATATATACATATATATATATACATATATATATATATATATATATATATACACACACACACACATTTCATATATATGATGTATGTATATATAATTTCATATAATATATATTATTATATATTATACTATATATTATTTATAATTATATTATATATGTACTGTTGTATATATATGATATATATATGCATATATATTATATATAAATTATATATAGTATTTATATACACACACACATATATATATACAATTATGTATATTTATTCATATCACTATATGAATAGTAATTTCATGTATATAAAAATACATATATATATATATATATATATATATATATATGTGTGTGTGTGTGTGTGTGTGACATTACTAGTTACTTCTGACACTTCTAACACCCTCACATATACATGAAGGCAAAACACCAATGTACATAAAATAAAATTATATTTAAAAGAAAAGTTGATTCACAATCTGAGTGTCCATCGTGCCCATTTTTTTTATTAAAAGCATTTTTGTTCTTAATAAATTTATTTTCTCAAAAGAAAAAGAATTCTATTTTTCTTAGTTGGGGTTTCACTGCTGTGCACAGACATTGTGAACTAGGCAACCCTTATAAGGACAACATTTAATCAGGGCAGCTCACAGGTCAGTCCATTATCATCAAGGTGGGAGCATGGCAGCCTCCAGGCAGGCATGGAGTAGGAGGACCTGAGAGTTCTCCATCTTCAACTGAAGGCTGGTAATAAAGGAATGACTTCCACGCAGCTAGGAGGACGCATCCCTTCCTCCTGAGGTTAGCAGACACAAGACAGTATAGTACAGAATAGAGTTTATTCAAGGCATGGAGAGGGGAGTCAAGATGGTAGTAGAGGCAGAGAAAGGCAGAGAGAGGGAGAGAGTAGAGAAGCAGAGGTGGCCATGACCATGTGGAGAGAGGGGGGGAGGGGAGAGGAAGGGAGGGGAGCCCAAGAAGGGGCAAGAGAGAAGCTGAGAGTGAGAGAATAAGAGAGGGGGAGGGGCATGCAGCCCCTTTTATAGTGCGCCAGACCGACCTGGCTGCTGCCAGGTAACAGTGGGGAGGGGCATAGCTGGCTGTTGCCAGGTAACTGTGGGGTGGAGCTTAGACAGAATCCTAACAGGGGGAGGTGCCTCGGGGCGTGGCTGTAAGTGACAGCCTTGGTTATCTTAACTGGTGTGGGAAGCCCCACCCACTGTGGGCGGCACCATTCCCTGGCTAGGATCCCAGGCAGTGTGTGGAAAGGGGCTGAGCAGCAGCAGGCGTTCATTGCTCTTGGTGTCCTGATTATTTACACACCTGATGTGAGTGAGCAGCTGCTTCACACTTCAGAGTGGCATCCCCACCATGAGGGACTTTACTGTGAACCGTGAGCTGGAATAAACCTGTTCTCCTGACAGAGTGTTTTATCAAACAACAGCAGTGATTAAGATACTTGTGAATTGACCTTTATCCATTCAAGGTGGTCACAATGAGAGGTAATGTTGTGTTTTGTTTAAAGAATTTTTTATTAGATATTTTCTTATTTACATTTATTTTTATGCTTTTGTTTTTTGAGACAGGATTTCTCTGTATAGTCCTGGCTGTACTGGAACTCACTCTGTAGATCAGGCTGGCCTCAAACTCAGAAATCCACCTGCCTCTGCCTCCCAAGTGCTTTTTTTAATTTTTTTTTATTTTTAAATTTATTTATATTTTTATATATTTTATATTATATATTCATATGTTTATATTTATATTTTATTTACATTTCAAATATTGTCCCCTTTCCACATTTCCCCTCTGAAAACCATCTATCCCATCCCCCCTCCCCATGCTCACTCACCCACCCACTCCTGCTTCCCTGACCTGGTATTCCCCTACCCTGGGGCAATGAGACTTCACAGGTCCAAGGGCCTCTCCTCTCATGGATGTCCGACCAGGCCATCCTCTGCTACCCAAGTGGCTGGAGCCCTGGGTCCCTCCATGTGTACTCTTTCTTTGGTGGTTAGGTCCCTGGGAGCTCTGGGGTTACTAATTGGTTATTATTATTGATTCTCCTATGGAGCTACAAACACCTTCATTTCTTTGGGTCCTTTCTCTAGCTCCTCCATTGGGGACCCTGTGCTCAGTTCAATGACTGGCTGAGAGTGTCCCCCTCTGTGTTTGTCAGGCACTGGCAGAGACTCTCAGGAGACAGATATATCAGGCTCCTGTCAGCAAGCACTGGTTGGCATCCACAATAGTGTCTGGGATTGGTATATGAGCTGGTTACTGACCCCAATATGTTTGCTTTACCCTAACTCGCCCAAACTGTTATTGCAACAACACTGAAGGTAAGAGGAGGCCATTTGTCCACCGTCCATCTCTGCTGCCTGGTCTCAAGGTGGTCACACGATGGCTTGAAAATTTGACCAGAGTGTATATTAGGCAGAGAGAAAATAAAAGCCCTACAGATTTTTTATTCAGGGTCATGGAGGCATTTTTGACAATACACACCCATGGACCCTGAATCAGCAGAAGCAAAGGAAGGAGACATCAAGAAATTTTCAAGTTGGGGGATGAAATTGATAAAATAGAAAGAGAACAATTCAGAGAATTAATGAAACATGGAGTTGGTCTTTTGATCCTTTTATTAGACAAGATAAACAAACCCCTATTAAAAAATAAAGAATATACAAATTAATGAAATCTAAAATGAAATGGGGGATTAATTAACATGTAATGAAGAAATCCAGAGAGTAGTAAAGACATAGTTTAAAAGGGTGCATTCCACCAACTTGGAAATTTTAAAAGAAATAACTAACTTCCTCAATAGATTCCACATCCCAAAATTAAACCAGAGAAAAACAACTTAAACTGACATAAACATGAAGGAAAACAGAATTCATTAAAACTATGTCCCCAATATGAGCCCACGTCTATGAGTTTTAGGGTGCGTTCTACCAGACTTTCAAAGAGGATTTAACAAGAATTCAGTGTATTCAACAATATAGAATCAAAGTAAATATTAGTCAATTTATTTTCTGAACTCCTGATTCCTCAAATATCCTGTCAAGAAAGACTGTGTGATAAAAAAAAGAATTACAGACCAATTACCCTAATACCACAGATTCAAAAATACTTAAAAGATAAAACAAATAAAATAAAATAAAATATAAAACACATCAGAAGATCATCCACCATTAACAATGAGAAAGGCTTCATTCTAGAAACTGCAATGGTTCAACAAAATGGGATTAAAGTGTAAGAAAAACCAAGAATTGATCATCTCATGAGGTAATGTAAAATTCTCTGACAATATTCAACACCACTTCATGATAAAATTCTCGGAGTTCTGCTGCTTACTGGGACTGGAACATGGCTCCTTCCATTCCATTATCAGCAGCTTTCAATATTTCAAATACATCATTGCCTAATCTTGGCTTTCCTGGAACTTGCTTAGAGATCTATCTTGATCTCAAAGATCTGCATGACTCTGTCTCGTGAATGGTGGGTTAAAAAGCATGTAACACCATGCCTGGAGCTAAGCTTTTCTGTTTTTATTTTAAATTCAGAACCCAGAATCCAAATATATCCCCTGGCAATTTGACACATAATTGTATCTTCATATGTCTACATCAAAACAATAACCAGGTAATAATAATTCCTAACATGATACAGTTCTCTTTCATACAACTGCAAATCCATATGTTTAGCTGAATGTAATCTTGTCCTAATGTAACCATTCCTTTAATGCTATTGAATATCCTTGATCACAAGATTAAACTTCATTCAACTTCCTGATAAAGCCTTGTATTTTGAACTTTTCTTTTTTATTTTCCTTTCTTAGTTTCTATGTTTGTTAAAAATCTTCATGCCAAATTCTATGCGGTGATTTTCATGACTTACTTTGTCAATACAATTAATGTAAACATTTTTACCTTAACCTCAAGGGAACTCTTCAGACAAGGGCAGCAAACTTCTTTGCAAAAACATAAAAAAAAAAAAAAAATTCTCCATAGTGGAAATAATCACAAGTACCCATGTCTATCATATCCTACTATGATACCTTCCTAATTCCCACTTAATTCATGATCATATTCATTAATTTTCTCTCCAGCACACAGAATTTGGGTACTTATCCCTGGTGAAAACACTTTACCACATTGATTACATTAATAAGTTTTCTGTCCGGTGTGTGTTCTTTTATGACACTGGAGATGACTGCGCTGTGCAAAGGCTTTACCACATTGATTGCACTCATAAGGTTTCTCTCCAGTATGTGTTCTTTTATGTCTTTGGAGATCACTGCGCTGTGCAAAGGCTTTACCGCATTGATTACATTCATAAGGTTTCTCTCCAGTGTGTGTTACTTTATGATATCGGAAAGTACTGTGACATGCAAAGGCTTTTCCACATTGATTGCATACATAAGGTTTCTCTCCAGTATGTGTTCTTTTATGATATTGAAAATTACTGCGCTGTGCAAAGGCTTTACCATATTGATCGCATTCATAACGTTTCTCTCCAGTATGTGTTCTCTTATGTCTTTGGAGATCACTGCGCTGTGCAAAGGCTTTACCACATTGATTACATTCATAAGGTTTCTCTCCAGTATGTGTTCTTTTATGATATTGGAGAGTACTGTGCTGTGCAAAGGCTTTACCACATTCATTACATTCATAAGGTTTCTCTCCAGTGTGTGTTACTTTATGATATTGGAAAGTACTGTGACATGCAAAGGCTTTTCCACATTGATTGCATATATAAGGTTTCTCTCCAGTATGTGTTCTTTTATGATATTGAAAATTACTGTGCTGTGCAAAGGCTTTACCACATTGATCGCATTCATAAGGTTTCTCTCCTGTATGTGTTCTTTTATGATATTGAAAATTACTGCGCTGTGCAAAGGCTTTACCACATTGATCGCATTCATAAGGTTTCTCTCCTGTATGTGTCATTTTATGTCTTTGGAGATGACTGGATGTTGTAAAGGCTTTACCACATTGATTACATTCATGAAGTTTCTCTCCAGTATATGTTCTTTTATGATATTTGAGATTACTGCATCTTGTAAAGGCTTTACCACATATATTACACTCATAGGGTTTCTCTCCACTATGACTTCTTACATGCCTGCAATGATAATTAACACATGTGAAATCATTACCACATTCATTACTCTGATCAATCATGTAATCAATATGAATTATGTTTACAATTTCTCTAATGCTAAAGAAGCATCAGATCTTAAGGTTTTAGCTCTTTATGTGTTCATGTTTTTCTCTCTCATTATGAGTTGTTCAAGACACCTGTGATGGTTATTACATGGCTCATATTTATAACACCCTCTTTTTTATATGATATATTTAGCTATATGAAGAAACTTAGAAAGACTCTGATTTGTATAACACTGATTGTATTCATATTTTTCCTCTAGTGTGAATTACAACACATGTGACTGGGAACCAGGACATACAGAAGAATTTCCAAATTCCTAGTACCCATAAAGATTTTTTACACTATGAATTTTGGGATATTCCCTGTAAAGCTAAAAAAACAACTAATTGCAAATGTCTTTCATATTCCTAATTACTTTCAAAGGCAGAATACTACATATCTTCTTGTTTTAGAACAAAAATTTTATGTTTCTTCCTTATATATCCCTATGCTCACATGATTATTATCCATTGTGACATATAATATACCTAATAAAAGGATGATAAATGAAAGGTTTATGTATTGCATTCACACTGTTTGAATTTTTGTTTCTCATAACATGTGCAAGATGGACTAATGTATCTCCACAACAATATTCTTGATTCTCATAAAATTCCCTCTCACCAAGCTAAACCATATTAATACAAGAATATGAGTATCACCAAATTTTCTGTGGATGATTTTCTTATTAAAATGTTTTGGATATAAATTTATCACTATTCAATGTGCAGTTTCTAAATACTATGAGATGCTACAGATTGGTAGGTCCACAGCATATCTCTAAAGAAGCTACTTATCAAATGGATACCCAAATCAGGTATCGGACCTTGAGGTACTTGGTTTTGTAAGAATATTATAACCATAACTACAGTTAAAGGACTGTTATTTTACACTCTTGTTTTTGCTGGAGATTCCTTAAGATATTAAAATTTCCTCAGAGACAAATTTGTATCAGTTTGCACATGAAAATTACCTTTCATGTCTTCTAATACTTTGAAAATGTTCTTCAAGATGATGGTCTTCCAAATTATAGCCTAAAATACAGTACCAGAAATGAATGATATACTATTGGAAATTAGGAAATAATCAAGGTACTGTGGATTTTCACTGCACCATGAAAGTTACAATGAAAATTTAGTGAAACTGAATTATTCAGCTCAATCTTCACTATTCACAAATAAAATGATAGATCATCAATAACCAATAAACATTTGTTTCCTTTAGATAATTTAACAGTCTTACCTATAGCGTTAAGATTCAGGTAGGTTTCCAACATCACATCTTTGTAGAGATTCTTCTGGGAAGGATCCAGCAAATTCCACTCTTCCTCAGTGAAGTTCACATGCACATCATCAAAAGTCACTGCATCCTAAATATCCCATACATGTGTACAACACAAAGCATGATACTAACATCAAAGTAAAGAAAACAAATGTTTCCTTGAAAACATATTCATATAATTTTGGCAATCCACTTATATTTTGAATCAGAATTTACAATCACTGTGTCATTTTAGAAGGAGCTTGAATTATAAAATTCATGTGTCTTGCTTTTGAACAATTTGAATAACATACAGCCCTGACAGGGAAATGCCAATTGAGATGGAAGTGCACAGGAAACATCCACAATACTGATCAGATATCTGAAAAATTGTATGAACAGTTACTAACTACAAATCTGATGGGTAAACTGGGTGTATTTGCACATGTCCTTAGTCATAGAGGTACAGGCAGGTGTATGTCATACAGCTGGATGCTGGCATGGCCTATGTAATTTGTTCTATGAGACCAAAAGTTATATATTAAGACCCTTAATCCCTTCAAAAATCAACCAAGGAAACAAAAATGATAGAGAACTCACAGTTCTTTACTAAAAGTACCCACCAAGAACTATACATTCACTTCGGATCTGTACTCATCTTGTACAAGCATGAAGTGCAACAGTTAAAACTATAACATTAATAAAATTTTATTAAAAGGCAATGCATACTTAAACAGTTACAAATAAACAGATGAAACTATAATAATATAAATTTTGATCATAAATAAGCAATGTAAGGCAGGAGAAAGAGCTCAGCAGTGGAAAGCTCTATCTGGCCTTCCACATTGTGTTTGTAAATTTCTCAGATTCACATGGGGACTCTCAACTACTAATTACTTCAAGATCAAGAATTCTGAGACCATCTTATGAGAAGTGTAAAGAAGAAACATATGATATACATATTCCTATACATAGGCAAAATATTATTTATTCAAACATTTCAGAACAATCACAAGTGTGCGGAATAACATCACACACCTGGAATCCAAGGACTCTGAAGTCTCCGGTAGTATTGATGTAATGAACACATATCAACTTGAGAAATAGTATATAACCTATATAATTGGCCAAATTTCAAAGTGAAACATGAGGATTAAAAGTTGCACAAAAATATATACTTATTGTGCAAAAACATGTCAGGTGGCTTATGTGGTCACAATGTCGACTATGAGGACAGGAAGAATTTCACAGAGAGAATTTGTGTTGAAAAACAAAAACAAAGGAATAAAATTAAAAATTAAGCCCCCAGGCTTGCAAAATAACTTAGCATTAATTACAAATAGGGCTAAAGCATCTTACGTGATTCCGGGACAGAGTTTAAATATTGACTGTATGGGAGCATGAGAAGAAAGCTGTATGTTTGAATAAATACGTAAATATATACAATATTCTTAAGAGCTTTATTTAGCATAAGGCATGGCTTCTGCAAGACCTCTGTACCACAACTTTGACACATTCTTTTTTATTTTAAAGATTTATTGTACACATACACATACACACACACACACACACACACACACACACACACACATATATATGATATATATATATATATATATATGCCACAAATAGAGACAGTCTCATGCCCCTATTTAAATTGTGCCTATTTAAATATTTTATTAGCATACAAAATAAAATCTAAATAAATATTATATATAAATATTATATATACAAACATTACATATATGTAAATAGTATATATAAATATTATGTATATAAATATTATATACAAACTAAAATCTGACGGGAGGCGTGGCGAGTCTCTGCAGATATCCACTGAATATCTGGAAGGCGCCTCAGCATGGTGACACTTTAGGTAAAATCACACATATTCAGTGCGTGCACTGGATGTGCGGGGACCCATCCCCTGTGTCCACACATCGCCTTCACCACACACAACCATTTAAGGGTATGGACAGCGCAGGGCGTTCCTGGAAAATGACAGAACCACCATGATTGTGGGTGTCACTGACAGGGGAGATGGGCGGGGCTCAGTGCAACTGAGTGTCCTTGTGGGCGTCACTGACAGAGCGGGTGGGTGGGGCTCAGTGTACCTGGCAGTCTTGGAGGGCGTCACTGACAGGCTAGTTGGGCGGGGATCAGCACTACTGATCATTGTGGGCGTCACTTATAGGGGACAGGGGCGGGGTTCAGTGAGACTGGACGTCACTGTGGGCGCCACTGACAGGGGAGGTGGGCGGGGCTCAGCATGTGGCCAGTCTACACAGAGTCCCGCCCATCCAGGCCCAGACCATAGGACAGGTGTGGGGTGGAGTAGAGTGTTTTTAGGGTGTGGGGAGGGGAGGAGTGAGTGGGGTAAAGGCAGGGAGAGGGAGGCAGAAGGAAAGGGGGTGAGACAGAGAGACAGAGAGACACAGAGACACAGAGAGACAGAGAGAGGAGGTGGGGAGGGGAAGGGGAAGATGGAGGAGTGTCTCAGAGACCACACCCTCCCCCTCCACATTCTTAGCGGGAATTTCCAGGCCTCAGTTTTCCCCCAGCCTCCCCCACCTGGGGCGGAGAGCATGGAAAAAGGAGAAGTCCATTGCTCTTCCAGATCTGCAGTTTCCTGAACTCTGCAGGCCACCCGCCGCAGAGCATTGTGGGTCAGCGAGGCAGCCGACGCCCACCCACCATGTCTCTCGGACCTGGGGGGGAGGGGTGTCGCCCCCAAACTCTAGATTCTCAGTCAGCCATGCAACTTTGTGTCTGGAGCAGGAAATCTCGTCTTGCCTCCATGTTCCTCCCGTCGCCCCGTCCCCAGCCTCAGTTTCCCTTCCAGGTGACCCGGGAAACCATGACCCGCACGTGAGACAAGAGATTCTTGTCAACCACATCTGAACGCAAGTGTGTTAAAATATGTTTAATCCAGACGGGAACTTTCATGTCTCCTTTTTCATTTGTCCGGCAGCCATGATGGTTCTAGAAAGTGATGTCTACACAGAGGATGTCATCCTCAACTTCACGGGAGAGACGCCAAAGTACGGTGTCATCCTTCATTTCACAGAGCATTTTATATATTGTAGAAACTATTAATATTGATTTATGTAAATGGATGTCAACCGGATTGGAATGGGGGTGCAGTTCCGTTCCCCTCTCGATATTGAGACGCCATCTTGAACAGAGCTGTGCAGGCCCTGTGCGTGCTGCCGCGGTCTCTGTAATTTCACATGCGTGTCCATCTTTCTTGTTTTAGAAACCCTGTTTTCCATGTTCTCAATCCCCTCTGGCAAGGATAATAATACTTCTACCTACACTTCCCCAATATATCCTGAGTCCTGAGGAAAGGGATTTTATAGAGACATCCCAGTTGTGAGTGTGTGTTCACAATTCCTTCACATCCTAAATATTGTCTGCCTATGGGTTGTGAATTTGATCTGATCGATTACAGAAGGAAAATTCTCTGATGGTGGCTGAGCAAGACCCTGATATTTAAGTACAGCAGAATGTATTTAAGAGTTATTTTACTGCTATGTGACCATCAGAAGATAAATATATGCAATTTTACAGTCTCTCTCTCTCTCTCTCTCTCTCTCTCTCTCTCTCTCTCTGTATATATATATATATATATATATATATATATATGCAAATATATACACACACTAATATATATAGGCAAATATATACACACACCAATATATGTTGCATATATATGCAAATATATACACATTCTGTAAGAATTAATGTGTGTGTGAGCTCCACCTGCTGGTTGGTTCTTGTTACTGCAGGCTGTATCCTTTCCATCCAGGGCTCAGTGGCCACAGTGGTTTTCTGTGAGCGCCACCTGCTGGTTGGTTGCGTTATTACAAGCTGAGTATTTTTATGGTTATGGTTGAATTTTGTTTCTGGTTGTGCCTTTATCTGTTCCCTGATTCTACACAGTGTCACATCCTTCTGGGAACGAGGCCTTGATTTTGTATCTGTGGCAGGTTTCAGTGAGTAAAGACATATCTGGGAGCTGTGGCTATGGCAGGACCAGGGGGGAATCCTGAGACTCAGTCGGAAGTACGTGAATATCGACCGATCATTAATTATGTATTGATCATCAATCGATTGATTATTGGTTATTGATCAATGATCTTTGACTAGGTATTGATTATTAATTGGTTAATTGTTGGTTATTGATCAATCATCAATTCTCTTCTTGCCTCTTGCTCACCGTCATACCCCAGCCTCACACACGTGCTCACACACACCACATACATTTAGTAAAAGCTACTAATATATGCAAATTTATTCAAATTAAATGATTCATGCAAATTCATTAATTTATCCTGGGCTCAGGGCAGTAGAGAGACGCCCACCACTCTGGTTCTTTTCTTATGGGTGTGAACAACTTCCCGGTTCTTTCTCATGTCTACCTGATGTAAAGAAAAAAATGGATTGTGTTTGGGGAGAGGTCCTTCTCATGAGTGCCACTTTCTCGTTGTTTCTTGTATCTCTTTTAGAGAGGGAAGGTTTTATTTGTATTTTTGTGTGCTGTGTTTGTGTTTCTCAGAACAAGATGACTTTGAAAATGTGAGTTTAAGGGGTAACCTTGCCTAGTGACTTTGATGAGGTGACTTGATAAAGTGACTTTGACTTGATGCATATTATAATGAGAGACAGTCTACATCTACCATATTTCCCAGGTTGCCTTAACTACAGAAGAGTCCATGGATCTGGTTCCTGGCCCCACCAGGGAGTCTGCCCAATATGCTTGCTGTACCCTAACTCACCCAGACTGTTATTGCAACAACACTGAAGGTAAGAGGAGGCCTTTTGTCCACAGTCCGGCTATGCTGGCAGATCTCGAGGTGGCCACAAGATGGCTCACAAATTTGGCCAGAGTGTATGAAAAACTAAAAGAGAGAAAATAAAAGCCCTACAGCTTTTTTAGATTGTGTCATGGAGACATTTTTGACAATACACCCACATGGATCCTGAATCACCAGAAGCAAAGGCAGCAATGGCTTGAGCTTTTGTCAATCAGGGAACACCAGCTATGAAGACAAAGCCCAGAGGATGGAGTAGTTAGGAAAGAGTTGTGTAAGAGATTTAAGGACAGTGGCAAAGAGAGTATTTAATGGAGGATAGACTGCAGAGGAGACACAGATGGGAGGACAGAAGCAACAGACTGGAGGCCTGGGAAAGACCCTGTTGTCAGCCAAGGCCAAATCAGAAGACCATGAGTGATGCCTAAAAAGGAGATAAGGGGGCCCTGAGAATCAAAAGTATCCCCACCACAAGACCAGGGCTACCCTAAAAGCAAAATGGAAACCCACTCACTTTTGTTGATAAAGTTCAACATTATGTCTTACTAAAACTTACAGATTGAGTCTCTTTATCAGTTTATAAATGAATTATCAGTGGCAACAAGATCAAAATAAAAATGCAAGACTTCTTATTTGCCTTGGAAAATTCAGATTATTTAAGACACTGCTGAAAAGGGCCTTACTCTACCAACTTTAGCTGACCTTTGTAGACCTGGGGAATGCATACTCAGACCAGGGCTCCTGTCATAAGCCAATTGCCAATGTGACACCAATTAATCAATCAATCAACCTATAGTCAGTCACGAACCTGCAGTTCACAATCAATCAGTAATCAATCGAGTCAGTTTTTGGTCCAGTGAAGACCAAAGTAATTGAGAAATTGTCAGTTGTTTAATTACATTGATTGTTGATAAATTATCAATTGATTCATCATGTGTTAAATATTGATCATTGATTAATATTCAATCACTTGGTTACTATTTATTGATCATTGATTCCTTGACTGATTGGCAGCTCATTACTGGCTGGTCATCGACTGCCTGTCTGTTATTGATCACCAATCAAGTGACTGATTGGCAGGTGGACATTTGATTGGCCCCTGACTGAATACTGATCGATGGATGATCAGTTACTGATTGATTTGTGTTCATTTCCAATTACTGATCTCTTATGGATGACCAATTGACCTCCTAGTTAAAGATAATGGCAGAATGTCTAATTGACATCCTCCCTCCTTGAATGCCCCCAGGATAACTTCCCAACTGACGTGCTGCCACACCCAGACCTCACTGGATGAGCCTCTGTATGACTGCTCAGATAGATGCAGGGGTAACGAGATTCACCAAAGGTAGCAGACTCTTTCAGGATGGACAGAGGTATGCTGGGACAACGGTGGTGTCAAATACTTAGATCACATGGGCAGAACCACACCCAGCAGGAATGTCAGTCCAGAAAGCTGAACTGGCAGCTCTGAAAAAGACATTGGTGCTAAAAAAGGATATTAACGACATTAAAGCCACTTCCTGTGGTGTACAATGACTTCCTATTATATTCCAGTCAAATTCTGTCAAGACACAGCCACTTCCTATGACAGTGGTGGTCACTTACGGCCATTGAATGGGCACTTCCTCTTAAAGCAAGCCACTTCCTGTGATGTACACTAACGTCCGATTATGGCCAGTCACTGCCTGTCACATCACTGCCACTTCCAGGTGTAGTAGAGTCACTTACTTCAAATGGTCACTTCCAGTTCTGATGTGTCTGCTTCCTGTGGGTTCATAGACTTAGGCATGCCCTCCACATTGTGGTCAGGTTATCTTTTCGCCACAGTCAAGACACAGATGGCTGGTGTGCCATTGCTACCTCTCATATCCACGGGGAGGAAAGGAGCCTTCTGATGAGCAAGGACAAACTCCATCCCAGATAGCAACAAGACAGCCCCGAGAGTGGCGCCTAGAAATTGGGCTCCTCATGTCCTAGACTGCACCAGACCCAGGAGACCCCACACTGTAAGATCAGACAAAAAACCCGTTGATGTTTCAGTGCTGTAGGAGGTGAGGGAGGACAGATAACTGACTACTAACTAATTGTATGAGAGAAAATAGGTCTACAGATAAATAGAGGAAGAAATTAGAGACTTTCTAGAGTTCAATGGAAATGAATGTGCAACATGCACAATCTCATGGAACATAAAGAACATGAAAGTGGAGCTAAGAAGAAAGTTCACAGAACAAAATGCCTACATGAAAAAAATTCAGAGCTTTCATGCTAGTAATTTAACTGCACACTTTAAAGGCTACAACAGAAGAAAATGAGGGAGTAATGAAAACAAGGAAGAGACATCAAGAAATTATAAATTTGGGGGCTGAAATCAATAAAATAGAAAAGGAACAATTCAAAGAATTAATGAAACATGGAGTTAGTCTTTTGAGCCTTTTATTTGACAAGATAAACAAACCTTTATTAAAAGATAAAGAATATACAATTTTATGAAATCTAAAATGAAATTGGAGATAAAATAACAGACAATTAAGAAATCCAGAGAATGGTAATGACATAGTTTTAAAAAGGGTGCACTCCACCAAATTGGAAATTCAAAAAGAAATGGATAATTTCCTCAATCGGTTCCATATACCAAAAATAAATGAGACTAAGAGAACCAACTTCACCAGACATAAACTAGGAAAACAGAATTCATCACAAATATGCCACCAATACAATCAAAGGACATGAGTTTTAGGGTGGAATCCTACAAGACTTTCAAAGAGGTTTTAACAAGAATACTTGTCAGTGTATTGAACAATATAAAAGCAAAAGAAATATTAGGCAATTTATTTTCTGAACCCATGATGACTCATATATCCTGTCAGTAAAGACTGAGCAATAAAACAGAATTACAGACCAATTTTCCATAAAACTATAGAAGCAAAAATACTTAAGAGAAAAAACAAATAAAATAAAATACAAATCACATCAGAAGATCATCCACTGTGATCAATGAAGAAGGGTTCATTCAAGAAACACAGTGATGATTCAACATAATGGAATTAAAATGTAAGGAAAAAGAAGAACTGATCTTCTCATGAGATGATGTAAAATTCTCTGACAATATTCAACACCACTTTATGATAAAATTCATGCAGAGATTAAGGATACAAGGGGCATGCCTGAACATAAAACTGTCACTTTACAGCAAGTCTAGAGCCAACCTTAAATTAACTGGAGAGAAATTCAAATTAATTCCACTAATTCCTAAACTAGACAAGATGTTCCATTCTCTCTATAACTATCTATTCAATATATTATGTAAAAGTTAGGTAGAGCAATAAAACTGAAGGAGAGGAAGATAATATAAATTAGAAAGGAGGAAGTAAAATTATCTTTCTTTAATCTCTAACACATCTTCTTTGTCACTCTGATAATACTACAAAGAAGATTTTACCCCAGTGATATTGATTTATTCTGCATAACCTCTAATTCTTTATCTACAGCTATTCAGCAATAATTGTCTCACTAGTCCCTTATATCCAGAGCAAACATAGACAAAGCTGCTGAGTTCTGCTGCTTGCTGGCACTGAAACATGGCCCTTTCCATTACATTATTACCAGTTTCTATTTTTCAAACCATTCACTGCCTAAGCTTGGCTGTCCTAGAACTTGCTCAGTAGATTAACACTGAACTGAGAGATGTCCATGACTCCATTTCCTGAATGCTGTGGTAAAAATCATGAAACACCATGCCTGAACCTTTTTAGATCTGAAATTGAAAACCCAGAATCACAAACATAATCTATCCCTTCTGACTTTGACACAAACATATATCTTCGTATGTCCACAGGAAAACCATTACCAGGTAATAATAATTCCTAACATGATACACTTGTGTTTCATACAACTACACATCCATAAGCTTAGCTACATGGAAACTTGTCCTAATGTAACCATATATTTAATATCATAGAATATCCTTAATAGCAGGATTTAGATTAATTCAACTTCCTGGTGATGCTTTGCTCTTTGAAACCTCCTTTTTGTATTTTTCCTTTAAAAATTTGCTATGTTTGATCAAAATTGTCAGGCCAAATTCTATGTGGGTTGTTTTTTGATATTTCCTTTGTCAATGCAATTAATGTAAACCTCTTTACCTTAAATTCTAGGAGACTATTCAAACAAGGGAAATAGGCAACATTCTTTTCCAAATCATCATAAAAACCATCTCTAGAGTTGAAATAATCCTAACCACCGATCTCTACCTTAATCCTAATCCAATGTCCTCTTAACTCCCAATTAATTCATGATTACATTCATTAGATTCTTCTCCAGCCTGTGTTCTTTCATGTCTTTGGAGATGACTGCATGTTGCAAAGGGTTTACCACATTGACAACATTTATAAGGTTTCTCTCCAGTATGTGTTCTTTTATGTCTTTGCAGAGTACTGTGACCTGTAAAGGCTTTACCACATTGATTACATGCATAAGGTTTCTCTCCAGTATGTGTTCTTTTATGATATTGGAGATGACTGGTTGATGCAAAGGTTCGATCACATTGATTACATTCATAAGGTTTCTCTCCAGTATGTGTTCTTTTATGATATTGGAGAGTACTGAGCTGTGCAAAGGCTTTACCACATTGATTACATGCATAAGGTTTCTCTCCAGTATGTGTTCTTTTATGTATTTGGAGATCACTGGGTCTTGCAAAGGCTTTTCCACACTGATTGCATTTGTAAGGTTTCTCTCCAGTATGTTTCCTTTTATGATATTGGAAAGTACTGTGCTGTGCAAAGGTTTTACCACATTGATTACACTCATAAGGTTTCTCCCCAGTATGTGTTCTTTTATGTCTTTGGAGACTACTGTGACCTGAAAAGGCTTTACCACATTGATTACATGCATAAGGTTTCTCTCCAGTATGTGTTCTTTTATGATATTGGAGATGACTGGTTGTTGCAAAGGTTCTATCACATTGATTACATTCATAAGGTTTCTCTCCAGTATGTGTTCTTTTATGTCTTTGAAGATGACTGCGTATTGCAAAGGCTTTACCACATTGATTGCATTCGTAAAGTTTAACTCCAGTATGTTTCCTTTTATGATATTGGAAAGCACTCTGCTGTGCAAAGGCTTTACCACATTGACTACATTTATAAGGTTTCTCTCCAGTATGTGTTCTTTTATGACATTGGAGATTACTCAGTTTTGCAAAGGCTTTACCACATTGATTACATGCATAAGGTTTCTCTCCAGTATGTGTTCTTTTATGATATTGGAGATAACTCAGTCTTGCAAAGGCTTTACTGCATTGATGACATTCATAAGGTTTCTCTCCAGTATGTAACATTTTATGTCTTTGTAGATTCCTGAGATTTGCTAAGACTTTACCACATTGATTACATTCATATGGTTTCTCCCCAATATGACTTCTTACATGCCTGCAATGATATTTGACACATTTTGAATCTTTACAATATTCATTAACATGATCAATCATTTTATCAATATTATTTAAGATTATAGTTTTGTCTAATGGTAAAGATGTATTAGATCTTAAGGTTTTATTACTTCATATGTTCATGGTGATCTCTCTCTTTTGGGGTTGCACAAGATATGTGTGATGGTTATTACATGGCTCCTATTATAACATACTTTTTTATATGGAATTTCTCTATGATGTATTTCACCTATCTGAAGAAGACTGGAAAAACCCAGAGTTTTATAACACTGGTTGCATTCATAATTTTTTCCTTTGGTGTAAATTACACCACATTTGACTCTGAACCAGGCCAAACAGAAAAATTTCCAAGTTCATAGTCCTCATAAAGGTTTTCTACGATATGATTATGGGGAGTTTCCCAGTAAAATTCAAAAGCCAATTAGTTGCAAATGTCTAAGAAATTCAGAAAATCTATCAAAGGCAGAAGGCTACATATCTTCGTAATCTTTTCGAATCAAAATGTAGTTCGTTTCTTTCAATATCCCTATGGTTACATGAAATTTATTCATTGTGATACATGCTATATCTAATAAAAGAAGAATAACAAATGAAAGGTTTCTGCAATGCATTCACAAATTTGAATTTTTGTTTCTCGTAAAATGCATTATCTAGTTTAATGTCTCACCACTACACTATTCTTGATTCTCATAAACTGCTCTCTCAACAAACTTGACAATGTCACTACAAGAATGTGAGTATCACGAACTTTACCATGGACTATTTGCTTATTAGAAAGTTTCAGCTATAATTTTATCACTATTCAATGTGCAATATCTAACAATTATGAGACTATACAGATCGGCAACTTCACAGCATCCTTTTAACGGAGCAACACATCAAATTGATAAACAAGACAGATAACTGAATTTGAGGTACAAAGTTTGGTAAAAATAGTATATTTATAGCTACACCTAAACAATTGATTTTTTTTTAATTTTTGCTTTTTCAGAGCTTCCAGAATATATTAACTTTTCTGCAGAGTCATAAGTGTATCAGCTTGCACATGAAAATTACCTTTCATGTCTTCTAGAATGTTCACAATGTTCTTCAAAATGATGGTCTTCCCAATTGTAGCCTAAAAGACCGTACCAGAAAATGAATGATATATTATTAGAAATAAGGTAAAATTCAAGTTCTGTGAATTTTCTCAGTGCTGTAAAAGCTATCATGAAAACTCAGCAAACCCAATTTATTCAGCTCAATCTTTATTGTTACCAATTGAAATAACAGAAGATCATCAATAACCAAGAAACATTTGTTTCCTTATATGGAAAAAGCTTTCACATTCTTACCTATAGCAGTGAGATTCAGGTAGGTCTCCAACATCACATCTTTGTAGAGACTCTTCTGGGAAGAATCCAGCATATCCCACTCTTCCACAGTGAAGGTCACAAGCACATCATCCAAAGTTACTGCATCCTAAATTATCCCATATATGTGTAAAACAGAAAGAATTATATGGACATTACTGTAAAGTAAATGTATACTTAGAAGAAAATAGATTAACTTAGTTCTAGTGCTTCCTCCACTTATTTTATGACTCTGAACTTATGATATAGTTACCATGTCATTTTAGAAGCAACTTGAGTTATAAGATTCACCTGTGTTGCTTCTGAACACTCTGAATAGCATATAGCCTCACAAGATAAATGCCAACTAAGAGGGAGATGCAAGGGAAAGAGATAAACGGTACTGTGCACACATCTGAAAAATTGTATGAACAATTACTAACTACAATCATGATGGGCAAGCTGAATGTACTTGCTCATGCCTTTAATCACAGAGGTGCAGGGAGGTTTATATCATTGAGCTGGATACGAGCATGATCTATGTAATGTGTTAAAGGACAGAGAATGTTATATATACAGACCTTCAACCCCCTGCAAAAATCAACCAAGGAAACAAAAATGTTAGGGAACTCACTCTTATTTAATTACATTCCTATAAAAAATATACATTCACTGCAGTTCTATATTCATCTTGCAGAAATGTGAAGTACACTAGTTTAAACTGCAATATTAATACAATTTTACCAAAATGGAATGCATGTTTAAACAGTTCCAAATGGACAGATGAAAATACTAATAATGAAAATTTTGATCATAAATAAGCAACAGAGGTACAGAGATAGCTCAGCAGTAGAAAGTTCTTGCTGGTCTTTCACATAATGGTTGTCAATTTCTACCATACACATAGGGATATACAACTACCCCTTACTTCAAGATCAAGGGATCTGAGACCATCTTCTGACAAAAATAAAGATGAGGCATACATGATATTCATATCCATGCACACAGGGCAAATACTACAATTTATTCAAATATTTCAGAAACAAAAAAAACAAGAGTGAGGCAGAATATCATACACCCGGAATACAATGATTCTGAAGACTCAGGTAGTATTTATGTCATGAAGATATGCTATCTTGAGAAATAGAATATAACCAATGTAATTTGAAAAAATTGAAAAGTAAATGTGTGGATGAAGAGCTGCACACAAGCATATGCTTACTGTTAAAAACCAATTCAGCTGGCTTATGTGGTTTCTATATCGACTATCAGGACAGGAAGAGCTTCACAGAGAAATTTTCTATTCAAAAACAGAAACAAAGGGATAAAATTAAAAAAAATATTAAACCACTAGGCTTGCAATATATCTTAGCACTGAATAACAAATATGTCTACATCATCTCAATCTAAAGTCTAAAATCGTCTGCCTCTCAAGGCAAAACTTTGTAAATCAAATCTTTTAAAGTCAGAAATAAATCATATCTTTTCAACACACGATGGTACAGAATACCTCTTCCTCTTGAAGTAGACAGGAATGTACACTAGGTATAGGCAGGTGTATGTCATACAGCTGGATGCTGGCATGGCCTATGTAATATGTTCTATGAGACCAAAAGTTATATATTAAGACCCTTAATCCCAACAAAAATCAATCAAGGATACAAAAATGATAGAGAACTCACAGTTCTTTACTAAAAGATCCCACCAAAAACTATACATTTACTTCAGACCCGTACTCATCTTGTACAAGCATGAAGTGCAACAGTTTAAACTATAACATTAATAAAATTTTATTAAAAGGCAATGCATGCTTAAACAGTTACAAATAAACAGATGAAACTATAATAATATAAATTTTGATCATAAATAAGCAATGTAAGGCAGGAGAAAGAGCTCAGCAGTGGAAAGCTCTAGCTGGTCTTCCACATTGTGCTTGTCAATTTCTCAGATACACATGGGGACCATCAACTACTCATTACTTCAAGATCAAGAATTCTGAGACCATCTTATGACAACAGTAAAGAAGAGACATATGATATACATATTCCTATACATAGGAATTTGAAAAATATTATTTATTCAAATATTTCAGAACAATCACAAGTGTGCGGAAGAACATCACACACCTGGAATCCAAGGACTCTGAAGACTCCGGTAGTATTGATGTAATGAACACGTATCAACTTGAGAAATAGTATATAACCTATATATTTGGCCAAATTTCAAAGTGAAACATGAGGGTTAAAAGTTGCACAAAAATATATACTTATTGTGAAAAAATATGTCAGGTGGCTTATGTGGTCTCTATGTCGACTATGAGGACAGGAAGGATTTCACAGAGAGAATTTGTGTTGAAAAACAAAAACAAAGGAATAAAATTAAAAAATTGAGCCCCCAGGCTTGCAAAATAACTTAGCATTAATTGCAAATAGGGCTAAAGCATCTTATGTGATTCAGGGACAGAGTTTAAATATTGACTGTATGGGAGCATGAGAAGAAAGCTGAAGGATCAGTTTCAACTACAGCATAGTAGACACACAGAACAAAATGTTTTCCGCCTAATAGAAAGTCAGGAACACACCTAGAGCACAGAATGATTGAATGCCCAATGAAAACTTGTCCAGCTAGAGACACACCTTATGGGCAATCTCCAATCCTTAACATTATTAAGGATACATTGTTATGCTCCCAGACAGGAGACTTTCATAAGTGTCCAATGAGAGACTTCACCCAGCAGCTGACTGAAATAGATAGAACCAAAGTGAACAAGGGATGGACCTTGTAGATGCTTAAGGAAGAGTTGGGGAAGGATTGAAGGTCCTGAAGATGGTAGGAACTCCACAGGTAGTGTAGCAGACTCAATGAACCTTTAACCTTGGGGACATTTACAGACAGAGCCATCAACCAAATAGCAGACACAAGGCTGGCCTAAGGCCCCTGGCACATAAGTAGCAGAAGTCCAGGTTAGTATCCATGATGGTCCTCCATCAACTGGAACAGACGCTGTCCCTAAAGCTGCTGCCTATCTTTGGTATCTGTTCCTTTAACTGTACTCCAATGTCTGGCTTCATTGGGAGAGGATGCACTTAACCCAGCAGACAATTGAAGCCCCACGTTGTGGGGATACCCAGGGGACCCAAGAACTGCATTCTGACCCTGGATGCTATAGGCTCATGTTTATCCTCTGATTAAAATGCATTCAGTCTACAGTGATCCTAATAGTCTGCAGGAGCTCCTACATGGTTCAAATGTCTAAAGTTTCTTCTGACACTCAAGGCAATATCTAGAAAGTCGAATCTTTTAAAATCAGAAAGCAAGTCCTATCTTTCCAATATAAAAATGGTACAGAACAAACCCTTCCTCTTCCAGTAAACAGGAGTGTACACTCCTTTTTCAACCACATGCCATGCCTGCCAGGAGTAAAGTTAGGCTTTCCATAAGATTCACCACACTATTTATTATCCCACATGCAATTTACACAGCTCTACCTAACACTGTACAAAAACCAGAGACAGCATAACCTCTCTCCTGACTAAGTCTCCTGGTGGATTGTTAAGATCATAATTTCCTGTCTGAGACTTCTGCCAGCTTTCAACATGAGCAAGCATTCCCTCTTGAACATACCCACCAAACAGGTCAGTAAAATAGGAAAAACGCAGTCAACATTCTCTGAAAATACAGACAGCAAACAATACCTTGGGAATAAAATTATCACCTAAACAAGACAAACCCAGAGACAATTATCTAGACATATTATCACCACAAACCCAGATACTTAGTTATCAGCATAGGAATATAATTCGCATAAGCCAGGAAAATATGTCAACAAGAAATACAAGGTGTCCTGTCACAGCAGGTCCTCAAAAATTAAAACGTGCAAGAGTTCTGATAAAAAAGAGGTTGCTTTGTGGAAAGGAGAGGAGTGAGAACCTGGGAAAGGGATAGGGATGCCCAAGAGGACCTGTAGAGTGGAACACATATAGGGAGCAGAGAGCCTGGGATGTGATTAGAGAAAGACTATAGAGAGGGCTTGTGTAGAGAACAGAAACAGGGAACAAATATAGAGAGCAGCTAAAGCTAGTGCTCCATGTATATAAAGCACACCTGACAGCAGCAGCAGCAGCTGATGGAGGCAGGTAATGACTTAAGCAGGTGCTCAGTCCCTGAGAGCAGGCCATTGAAATTGCCTGCACGTTGACAACTACAGAGGCAAGGTTCACACACACTGAACAAGAAAGTAAGATAAATAGAATAAATGGACTTATTGGTCAAAAGTAATTTGTGTATAAAATTTTACTGGCAATAAATAATGAGGGACACCGCAATGTATCAAAAGCAAAGACTTCAATTGACTGTAATAAAAGAATATCAGCTCAAAGGTCAAGAAAACAGTTTTAATGAAATCTTACATGAATAATTTCTAAAATAAGATAAAGATTCCTATTAAGGTACATGAAGAATCCAAAATACCAAATAGAGTGAAACAAAACAAACTGCCCTTGCCACAAAATATCCAAAACACTATACATGTAAAGAAATATGAAAACTGCAATCAAAATGAAACAAAAACAAATCATAGGTTAAAATAGACCTATTAGTTTCATACCTGCCCTCTCAATGTGTAGTGTAAAACACAAAATGTTTTGGACATATCCTTCAGAATCAAGAAAAACATCCATGATGCTTCTACAAGCAAACCAATGGTACAAATGATTTGGAAAGATTCAGCCTTGATAGTAATGTTATTCAGAGGTCACCATCTTATTTAGCAAGTAAGAAGCATCACTAGAAACCGCACAGGTAGTCACATCTAGCTGATGTTTCCCATCCAACCACTGATAGGAGCCTGCACCTCAGCACCCTCTGATCAGCCACCTGTTCCTCCCCATTGTGGGAAGATATACTGTGCTTACCATGTTCAGATTTCAGGGCTTCCCCGAGGTCCCCTCACAGCACAACACAGAACAGCAGAGCTCAGATCAGGAAACAGTGAACTATCCCGGTCTGCAAAGCCACAGGGAACTTGAAGAAAGGTACCCGGGAGATCCCACCTCTTTCTTTGAATGGCAGGTCTGGCTTGAGTTCTAGATTGGCCAGTAAGCCTTACCACTCCTTACAGTTAAATTGTGCCTCTAGTCCAGGGTGAAATTTTTTACAGATCTTAGGAGTGGATTGCACTCACTTAGCATTTGTGCCCTGCCGTGCAAGAGGACTTTCACACCAAGCAGCCCTATGGAAGGACCCCACTATTCCACCTCAGGCTATTCAGCTGCCTGCTACTCTCCTTGTTAGCACTGACCCTGCACATGACAGGACCTAAATTTAGACCTTCCTTGAGCTTTCCTCAGAGCACTTGCCTTCTCCTTCAAGTAATCAAGGTTAGTAAGTTGCATAGCCCATTCCTCAGGTGCACTGAAGATATCAATCTGACTCACAAGGGGAAGGGTGCCCAGGCTATTAACTTTAAGTAGTGACTTAGGAAACAAGAGTTTTCTTTTCTGGCTTCATGCTGGGCTCAGGGAAATTGCAGCTCCCTTTCACTGGAAGATAAGTCCTTGATTTTGAAATTTCCCTTGGGCTTGGCAGACAGCCATTATTAGAAGAAGAGGACAATTGTCTCTGAGACATTATAATAAATCTTCTTTCTACATACACAGAAAAATTCACCCTCTCTATGAGATATATGATCTAGAGAATCTGTGCTAACACAACTGTGTTTTTTTCCCACCTTGCCATGGAGAAAGATTTGCTGACTATAAGTAGTGTTCCACGCTGTTTGTTATTTGTTTCCTGGTTTTCTCCTGGGTTTTATTCATATGAATAATATAGTAGAATGGAATTGTATGAAGCCACATAGCAAACACATGTTTCCTAAAATCCCTCTTTAATGTTAAGAGCCTGGGCTCTTAACTGGGCTTCTTCTTCTGATGGGCCAGCTTTATACCTTCAGTGCAAGTCAAGTAACAGGTTATCCCCCTAGATATCAGAAAGAAGAAGGGAAAACACTGTGCGGAATTCTCAAACAAGCTATGAAGTCAGGTCATGATGAGTGCAGGATCACTGTCCACAAAGGGGAAGAGAAAGCAGCTGAACAACCCCTCACAGCCTCAGTTGCAATGGTGTGTCCTCCTCCAGGGCTGGGTGGGAGTGCAGATGGGTGACATTCTTGGAGGACAGGCACAAATGCTATGTGATTGCAAACCTGACCTCAGATATAAGAAAATTCTAGCCCAGGACTGGAAGCACACTCCAACCTTGAGGACAGGTAAGACTCACCGGCCAATCAAGGACACCAGGCAGACCTGCCAATCACACTGAGAGGGAGGTTCTTCCTGGTGCCTTGTTAAAGTTTGTTTTAGCTTAACCAGCTTGAATGACTCTCTGTGTCCTGCTTTGAATGATGTTCTTGGCTGCTGTGTGGTGACCTCAAGAAAGTTCGACTTTTGACACACATTGAGCACAGGGTCTATCTCCATGAAGAGGAGAAAGTGGGTGAGCACTGGAGCTGGGGTGGTGGGTCCTACCTGGTGCTGGATGGGAAGCATCAGTCACATGTAGCCAGATGTGGCCATCTTTGAGGTCCCTTGTGGTGCTCCTCATTTGGTACATCAGGTGGTGACCTCTGAATAACTTCACTACCAGGGCTGAATCTGCTCAAATCATTTGGACCATGGGCTTGGTTTTAGAAATGTCATGGGCAGGATGCCAAACATGGACAGCCCCAGTTTGTCTTGATTCTTATACAAGTCCTGCCCTCAGCATTTGCCACTTATGTGTAAGATCGACCTGCAGTTAATTGTGTAGAGCTGTTAAAAGGCATCTCATATATTGGGGAGCACTACCATATTAACCTGTGATGCAGAAGAGTAGCATTTATAATTAAAGGACTTACCAAGCTTAGGAAATAATGACAGTAAGTAGAATTTATTTGATAGAGGACTGCCTCAAAAACACCCCACAGATGAGTAGTGCACTAAGGAATTCAGCTAGAGACTAGGATGCTAGGATTCACATTTTTGTTCACCAGGTGTGTCTAAATATATGGCTGCAAACCATAACAGGTGGGACAACTCTAATGTACAACACAAATGTCCATTTCCTTGGCACATGCACATAGCAAAAATCAGGACTGTAATAAGCATTTCCATGGGTCATTACAACATCATAACCAACAGTAAGGCCTGGTGTGCCTCAAGTGCCCATTTTCTAATTGAGAAAAGCATAGTTCTGCCTCAGTGGAAAGACTACACTAGCTGACAGCCATTTGAGAGGGAAAAACACCTATGCACTCGCAGTCAGGAGCTGAGCACGACTGTCTTCTGAAAGGCTCTAACAACAACTGAGACAGATACAAATACTTACAACCAATCATTGGACTCAGGTCAGAGTCAGGGGAAGACTTAGGGGAAGGAATGGAGAGGCTCTGAGAGACGCCAATCCCTTAAGAAGACCAACAGTGTCTAGTGACCCAGATCCCTGGGAGCTCACAGAGACTAAGCAATCCCCCACAGAGCATGTATGGACGGGTGCATGGCCACAGGAACATATATAGCAGAGGACCGCATTGTGTGTACTCAGTGGGAGACTATACACCTAATCCTGCAGAGACTTGATGTCATCGAGGAGAATGGCGGATGTGAGGTGGTTCTGGGTGTGTGGATAGCAGGAGTGGAGGTGGGGTGATGGAGCACCTCTCACAGTAAAAGGGGAGGAGGATGGGGTAAAGAATGCTGGGAGGTGGAACAGGAGAGTTGGGCGACATTTGTAATGTAAGTAAAAAAATCACAATTGAGATGGGGTTTGGAGAGAGAGAAAGAGAGAGAGAGAGAGAGAGAGAGAGAGAGAGAGAGAGAGAGAGAGAGAGAGAGAGAGAGAGAGAGAGAGACTAATGTATGGAGGGCTAGCCTTATCCATCATGTCTCTCCATAAGGTCCTCATGTATGTAGACTGACATGGCTCTTCTCAAACCCAGGCACACACTTGGCAGAGACAATAACAGCCTGGGGCCTGGGCCTTGGGAGCTTTTCCTGAGGCCACAATGTACTGATAATAAAATAGAGCTCCTTGTCTAAAGCCAGGAATATGCTAGGAGAGCTGGTAATGGTCTGGGGCCAGGGCCTTCAGGACATTTTATATCCTCAGAGCCCAACTCTGTCCACCATATGGGGCTGCGGTCGTCAGTCCTAAGGCCACTGTAGGCTTGGCTTGTAATGTTGTTGAGATATGGTGTATTCTACTTTTGAAGCATTGTTTATGAGACCCCCCCCCCAAGTTTGTCCTATTGTATGATAGTTTCTGCTGGCTTCATGGAAGTCTCCAATTTCTTTCCATTTTCCCTCTGTAAGTAGTTCACAAGATGCTATTCTGAAGAGCTTTTCTTAGCATAAGTCATGGCTTGGGCAGTAATGCTCTTGAGATAAGGTGTATTCTCCTAGTGCAGCATTGCCTATGAGACTCCCCCGAAGTTTGTCCTATTGTATGATAGCTCCTGCTGGCTTTATAGACGTCTCCAATTTCTTTCCATTTTCACTCTGTAAGATGTTCACAAGATGCTATTCTTAAAACCTTTTCTTAGCATAAGGCATGGTTTCTCTAAGACCTCCCCACAACAACATTTATATATCTTAACCTATACTTTTTCTCTTTTCCATCATCTGAATCCTCTGACTTATGACCCTGTCACTGAAGAATGACCTTTGTATTAGGGTACTCGTGTAATGTGGAAATAATTTCTGCAATATCTTTGCTGTGTAAATCTTCCATCTCCCTAATTGCCTAGACTTGCAATCTCCTGCCCCTTTTTAATTGTCTAAACTATAACATCAGGCCTAAAACTAAAAGAGCATTAGCCAGAGACAAATTCATGCTGTCATTAAAGATATAAGTAACATTTAATTGTATGAACAGTGATTTCTCCCTGTGAAAGCATATTTATTATAAGTCAGATGTATTTTCAGTCTTTAAAAAAAAATGTTTCCAAAAAACATTATGAAGACTCAGGTCACCTGGGTACCAGTATGACGCTCCCCAGGGAAATCACCTTGCTTTCCTTTTTATTAAACTTCCTGCATTCTTTAGTAAAAAGCCTGTGTACCACAGCAGAGTTTTAAGATTACCCATTGGACTCAATTAGTGAATTGTCCATTGCAGCAACAGGAAATGGATGTGCAAGTCAAACATGGCTTCTACCTTCAGAACAGGACATGAGAATCAGGTTACTGTGTACACAGCACGGTGAAGTAGAATAGGCCATAGCTACATCACAATTTCAAGTTTAAGAAAGTCAGCTGATGTGATGGAAAACAGAAAAGACTGTGGGGGTGTACAATTTGGGTAGGGTAGTTTGAGCCATTGAATATTTAAATACCAATTTTGGGACTCTCCTGTGGAGACATATGGAATGCTCACTGATATAGTTAAGACAGCTCAGAAATTTGAGACACAATCCATTGGCTGTGCTGTGTATATCTGCCGTAACAGTGCACATAGGGACAAGGTCAAATACTGTCTTATTAATGTCATTCCCTCTACCAGGGAATGCCTGCTCTATTTCAAAATTAGTATACCTATGTGTCTTTTAAAATATATTTATTTTTAAGTCAATTGTTTGTATTACTTTTTTATTTAGTTTTCTTTATGTGTCACTCCTCTAATCTCTTATTTGTTTCTATTACCCAATGTTTCTTCATCATTAGGATTTTCATTTCTTTTGCTCAGGGATTTGATATTTGACAACGGGGGTCACCCACACTATCACAGGGTCAGGAACTGGTGGGGAGCTGATGGGCAGTGCTCAGTCACAGTGATGGGGTCAGGGGTTGCATGGTCAGGAATCACAGAGTTAGGGATTACAGAGGGATCAGCTAATGAAATATCTATGAAATGAATAATATACACATAATGATTAAAAGTCCTAAAATGCGTTGTATGGAAGAAGCAACAAAATTATTTGTTTACACAGTGCAAGGCAATCAGCCATTCCCTGAGGCGAAACTTTCTAATGACATCACTCCGTGGGTACCTAGGAGGAAGTGGGCAGGGGGACACACAAAAAAGGTGATCAGGATCAGGTGAACAAAGAGATGAGAGACACACAGAGTGTCAGGAAATAATAAAAATGTGTCACACTGGGGAAACGCCCTAGCAGAGGGATTGGCCTCTAGAAAGTCCCAGATACCAGGGAAGTGAGAGATTCCCAGGGCCCAAGGGGAAAGACGTCAGCCACAGTATCTGACAAAGGGGAGACAGAACCCGTAGAGACCACGCCCAATAGATAGGCCTGGGCACCAATTGAGGGGCGGGCCCACCTGTCCATATCAAAACTTTAAACCAGAATTGTTCCTGTCTGAGGAAAGCTAAGACACCATCAGAAGAGTCAGGGGAAGGACTGAAGGAGCTGAAGGGGATTGCAGTCCTACAGGAAGAGCAATATCAACTAATCGGACCACACAGAGAGCAGCCAGGGATCAAATAACCAACCACAGAGTGCACAGGGCGGGGCCCATGGCTTCAGCTGCGTAGGTAGCAGGGATGAGCCTTATCTGGCATCGGTGCGATGGAGGCCTCGGTCCTGTGGAGGCTCAGTGCCCCAATGTAGGGCGGTGCTAGAGCATCGAGGCTGGAGTGGGTGAGTGGGTGGAGGCAAAGAGGAGAGGGGAATGGAATGAGGAATGTGTGGAGGGAGGACATGGGAGGGGGCTGTCATGTTTCTACATGTAGGATGCCATCCTAGAGAACTTCATGAAGGGATGGATGCCAAGGTATGGTGTCATGCTTAATGTCATAGATCATTTTATTTGATTCCTCCCAGGAATGGGGTGGTACAATGTTCATTGGGGTCTTATCTTTTACCTCTTTTTTCTATTATTGAGCATAGATATTTTTCATAAGTGACATTCTGATTACGTCTCTCCTTGTCCAACTGTTTCAAAATTTTCTGTTACCATGCTACTCATTCAAATTCATACCCTTGCTTTCTTTTCCTAGACTAACATCTAAATTATTATCATTATTATTGTTATTATTATTGTTATTATTATTATTTATGAAAGTCAAAATCCTGCAATAGGACAAAATGAAAAATAAACAGAAGAAAAAAAAAAGATAAAGAAAATGTCTAAGAAACCTAAACATCCACAAACTCAAATTCACAAAAAAGAATTTACATAAAATCACAAAAATATAGGATACAAAATACTTATAAAAGAAATTTGAGGTAAAAACAAAAATGAAAACACAAAAAATGAACACAAAAACCAAACAAATATAAAAGTCCTGGAAAGCATTATGAAACAACGAATTGTTAACAATCTATTTGAGTTTGTTTTGTATTTCCCATCTGATGCTGGGCAAAAGGTTTGCCTTTCAGAGCAGTTTGTATACCCTGTGAATGTCGTATTATTGAGCACATCTCTTGAAAAAATAAATCATACCTGAAAGCAAGTGTAATAAATCATTTTAATATAGACAGGAAGTTTAATGTCTCCTTTTATATTCGTCTGGCGGCCATTATGTTTCTAGAAAATGATTGCTACACATAGGATGCCATCCTCAACTTCATGGGAGAGAAGTCAAAGTATGGCATCATTCCTCATTTCGTAGAGCATTTTATATTATAGAAACAATTAATATTGTTTTTTGTAAATGGCTATGAACTGGGTTGGAATGGGGGTGCTGTTCCACTTCCCTTTCGATATTGAGACCCTATTTTGAACAGAACCATGCAGGCCCTGTGCGTGATGCCACAGTCTCTGTAATTTCATATGTGCATCAATGTTTCTAGTTTTGGAACTCCTGTTTTCCATGGTGGGTGTTCACAATCTGATAATACTTCAGCCTATATTTCCCCAGTGTTTCCTAGGACCTGAAGCAAGGGATTTTATGGAAACATCCCAGTTATGAATGTGGATTGCAATTTTTTTCACATTCTAAAAATTGAATAGTATTATTCAATTATAAATATAATATGAATATGATTAAAATTGGTAGTAGAAGACATCTCAAGTCTTCTACTACCTACTTGATGGGCTGGCCCTTCTCTCCATCCTGTCCCAGGTCTCCACAGCTAACACATTTGGAAATAAAGCACAGCACTTTCCCATTGTTCTGACACTGACAAATCTCAGTGTCTGAGACCTCTGGCTTTTGAAATGGAGGAGATCAACATTTGTGTCCCAGGGGAGTCTCCTGGGATGGGCTCCTCAGCTTCTGTTCAGTAGAGGAAGAGCATTAACAGGAAGAAAAAGCCTGTTCCCCGTGACATAAACAATCCCTTGTCTGAACATTCTAGTGAATTCAGGAGAGCTCTAGGCATCCCCTGTGATGTCACCAGTGATGTCACAACACCCACTGTTCTCAGGGCTTTCAATTAGTCCCTAGAGAGTTCACCCATATTTATGCCTGCAAGGTGGAGGGGAATATACTTGAGCATGATAATGGGGAGCTTAGAGTAATGTGAGGTCAAAGAAGCTGAATTTCCATCTCACTGTAAACCAACAAGGAAGATGTTGTCCTGGAAATGGCTCAGTGAGTCATGGAAGAGTGATGTTAAAATTCCTGGAGTAGGCACACTTGAGCCTGGCTTCCCAGGAGTGGGTAACAGGCAGTAGTGCCACTGTGATGCTAATGAACTTTCCTGCTTACCATAATTCCTGAAAGGTGAGGAATCCAGTACATTTTTCTTCTATCCCCAAAGAGAGGAGCTGGCTAATCCAAAACTAATATACTGTGAATTTCTATGTTTTATATTTTTAATATATATATATATATATATATATATATATATATATATATATATATATATATATATATATTTCTTTTCCTCTCACTTCCATGGGGGTGTCACATAGGGATATAATGAAATCATAAAGAGTCAGGTAGGAAAAATTTCCCAGTTTATGCCAGTTCAACTCTTTACTCCTAGTTTGTTTTTCTAGGTACAGTGTCTATCAGACTATAGTAACTCAGAGCAAAATATTCTTTTGACACCTTACATTCTCAGACCTCCTCTGACAACCATATCCCTCAGAATGACACCCTAAGCTTCATGAATCAGCAGATTGGTTGTCAGCCATATCTTTAATGCAGCCAAACAACTGTCAGAATCAGAGACTGGATACTTTTTCCAGTTTATGTTTGTGTTAGTCTTCCAGCTAGATGAATATTTCAGTCTTTTGATGATGGTTTTCTATATGCAACTATTTAATCCACAGTCATGATCCTAGAATCCATGACAGGGTAGCTGCTTATGAACACTACATATGAGTGCTTGGGGACTGTGCCATTTTTCTTGGTTTCTGTAGCTTCATGATTGGGGGCTCTGAAGCCAAGTTGTACCCTGTGCAGTTGTTAACAAGTCTGGAGAAGCCATCTCTTTGGACATCAGAAGAATGTGTAGGTAGGCAGACAAAACCCCTGGCTGCTTAGATACCCAAATCTCTATGGATGATGGAAGAGCTGAGATCCACAGAGCAGGCATTTCAAGCCTGTGCAAAGTCTTTGATGCCTCACTGGATTCCAGGTGTGCTCTCTATCTGTTTCTTCCTCAGCCTGTTCTGGGCATTCTCTATGCCTTCTCACTTTGCAAGTGCACTTGTGTTCCTCTAGCTACAGAGGCAGGGATAGTCCCCAAAACTCCCTCTTCCAACTATTGTTAGCAAGAAGCAAGAAAAGTAAATGGAGAATCTAAACACTCACCAGATGCCCAGGAAGAGAAAAGACCAGAAAGATTGCCTGGCTTTTTATCATTGATGGATTATTAGACTATAGTTATTCATTGTTACAAATCTCATGGTGTCTTTCTTGGGTCTCCAATGCCTCACTCATACTTTTCACGTCCTTTGTTTTAAGTTGCAGCCCCTCCAGGATGTCACTATACCTAATTTCATATCCATACATGCTTCTCCAAGGAAGTGTGTACCTTGGTGTAATTTGCACTCCCGTAGCAGTTTATGGAGTTGCCTTGTTCTTGGTTTTAATCCCCACAATAACTTGTACTTTGGTACACTTTAAACACTTAGCTATTGTATTGTTTGTGGTTTGCATCCCCACAATAGCTTGCACTTTCAAACTGACTTTGTTCCTGAGAACATAATCAGATACACTGCATTACAAATCTTAATTACTGACCTCATGCAACCCGGAATCCTCCAGTTGGATACATATCTTTCATCTGCCTAGTGTCATGATAGGATAATTTGACAGTACACAGGACCAAGGATATTTCACCCATGGTATGAGTTCTTTGAAGACCAACCTGTGCTGATGTGATGTTTTAGGCCAGTGTTCACGGGAGTCTACACTCCTAGGGAGTTGTCCTATCACAGGGCATATTCTTTCTATGAGTAGCTGAAGTTAGGTCATAAGCAGGTAATATCACACCTAGAGATTAGAAAATGAGAACAATGAAGCCTCGGAGAAACCACAAGAAGCTCAAGAAGAAGAAATGCTTCTAATGCTAAGTGCCTTTCAGGAGCCCACCAGATGTGGAATGGTCATTTCTGCCTTTGTTTTTAGACTGCACAATCTATAGCCCTTATTTTATGCCTCCTGCCTCTTTCCCAACAGATAACTTTGTGGGATTTGGACTAAGCATTGCTAAATGTGACGGAGACTGTTATCCCTCCCAGCTTGGTCTTGTCAGCCTCAACAGCCTTGAGAATAAAAAAAAAAGTGTGTTTCCAGAACAAGGTGCCACTTCTTGTACCTCATTTGATGTATGGATTATGTTTTTGGTATTCCAGTTTTCCAGGCTTATATCCACTTATCAGTGAGTTCATACCATGAATGATCTTTTGAGACTGGGTTACCTCACTTAGTATGATGTTCCCCAACTCCATCTATTTACCTAAGAATTTCATGAATTTTTGGGGAGTGGGGGGCCAGAAAGGGGGAAAACATTTGAAATGTAAATAAAAAAATATATCAAAAAAAAAGAAATGAAAAAAAGAAAAGAAAACAACAACAACAACAAAAAATGTGTGGTAGATCTGGGCTCAGGCACGGTTTAGAGATCTGACAGATATGGAACAGTTATGTAGAATATCCTCACCTTGGGTCAACTGTTCTATCTTGTGAATATTTATCCTCTACACAATTATTTGTTGTTTATAGGATTTCTCTGTGTTACGAAGTATTCTTATGGTCTCTAAGACTACTACTACAGACAAAGGCTTTACCACACTGATTATTATAGCCATTCACTCTGGATAGTTCTATTATGTATTCATAGATAACTGTGTGGTGAAAAGTTTTTATCACATTGATTACATTTCTAAGATTTATTTTCAATATGTATTCTGTTATATATTCAAAGATGATTTTGCTATATATAGGTTGGGAACAAGTTAAAGAAGCTTGACCTAAGGGCTGCCTTTTTCTTGCCAACCTACATTTAATCATGAGTTGAAATTAAGTATAAGTCTCAGGTCTTAGGGGACCTATGTACTTAACAATATCTGGCCAAATTTTTTTATTCATGTTTTGTTCCTAATCATAATTTTCTGGTATTCTTGTTTTATTCCTAAAAATGAACTATTTTTTTCTAACCACAAAAGAACAAATGACTATGAAAGGCTAGACCATAAAATTTGCATTCTGTATCATTTGACTTAGATTAACAGGAAAAGGACATCCTGATTGGTGGTAAACATGGCTCTAACTTGGCATGGATGTTTTTGCTTTTCAGATTTGGAATCTATATCAGTTTGTGGCTTAGGGAGAGGGAGGGGTGGGTTGATGCAGCTATTCTTCTGAGTATATTGGTAGGGTCCTATTTAGTCAGTAGCAAGTTGTCTACAAAAATAATTCTTATCATTTGTATTGTAATGGTATTGTAATTGTGTTGGACTTCAGTGGACCTCATAAAGATTTTATCACATTGCTGAAATTCATTGAATTTCTCTCCAGTTTGAATAGTGTCAAAGGAACTGCCTTCTAACAAGTTCGTGCGGCCAAAGCCTAGGAAGAAAGTGGACATCTCAAGTCTTCTGCTGCCGACGTGATGGGCTGGCTCTTCTCTCCATCCTGACCCAGGTCTCTACAGCTAGCACATTTGGAAATAAAGCACAGCACTTTCCCATTGTTCTGACACTGACAAATCTCAGTGGCTGAGACCTCTGGATTTTGAAAGGGAGGTGATCAACATCTCTGTCCCAGGAGAGTCTCCCAACTGAGGAATACTGGATGGCTGAGAGACACCTAAATAAATGTCCAGCATCCTTAATCATCAGGAAATTTAAATCAAAACAACCCTGAGATTCCACCTAACACCAGTCAGAATGACCAAGATGAAAAACACAGAGGACAGAAAATGCTGGAGAGGATGTGGAGAAAGAAGGACACTCCTCCATTGCACATCCGTGGCACCTGCAATGCATCACCATTCTTGATCAAACGTGCCAGGGGTTTTTGTTTTTGGAGCACACCTTCCAGAACCAGAGCTCCTGCAGAATTGCACCTCTGTTCTCCTGGCAGAGCATAATCCTGTCAGCACAGTGAATGTTCGGAGGAACAAAAGCACACATGTGGTTTCAAATCACCTTCGGAAAACAACTCGGGCCTGCTGACAGCCTAAGGAAGATGGCTTGAGGGACCAGTCATAGCTACTAGAGAAGCGGATTCACAGGGGGAGCACTGAGGTCCCCATCACCTGGATATCCAGTGCCACAGCACCCCATGTGGTGAAGAACTTTCTGGACTGCAGCTCTGTAGGAGGACTGAGGGTCTGCCCATGGAGACTTTAGCCTTCTTGCCAGGCCTCATTCCTTGACTCTGGTTCCTGCATTGCCCTCAAACACCACAACCATCCTGCATGCGAGTGGTTCCTTGGAAGGGACCAAGATAACTCGAATAAAATAAAATAAAATAAAATAAAATAAAATAAAATAAAATAAAATAAAATAAAATAAAATAAAATAAAATAAAATAAATAACAACCATTATATAAGTTACACCAGTTCGGCTCCTGTCTGTTATTTTGTAGATCACTAACATTTCCCTAGCACCACAAATCTCTTCTCACCTCGATGGAACTCACTTTGTAGAACAGGCGACTCACAAGTAGCTGTTTAATCCTGTGTGGACCTGACCACACACCTTCCTAAACAGTCACGGGGTCAGGAGAACCCTCCTCAACAAATCTTCTCACGGCATCTGCTTTCTGTACACACCCCGATGGAAACACAAGGTGAGCTCTTGAATATTTGTCAGCAGAGAGGCCTCAAGAATCACACATCTCATGAGTGTGAAGTCCCACAGAAAGACTCTGTGGTCAGAATGCTTTGAGTGAAAGCCATTCTGGATACACAATGAACACACAATGGGACTTACTCGTTACATTGTGACCAGGTTCCCCTCCTGCAGAAGAAAGGTCCCTGCTACCACACAGGCTTGACCATTGGCTGACCTTAAAGCACAGTTCAGTCAGCAACACTGCCTGGTCTGTTCCAAGGTGGGAATAGAATGCATTCTAGAACTCATGGCCCTGGCATGATAAGTTGGCTGGCTTTCAGTCCAGAGCTACTTTTCTGAGGCTGTGTTCCAAAGTCATTGCCAACACCACACCACCCACACCTGTTGAGAAGTCCTAGCAGGGCAAAGAGGGGCGGAGACCAGTCCAAGCTGCCGTCATGGTGACAGCCATGTCTGAAATTCCACCACTTCCGATTGAATGAGGGGATGGGATGTCAGTCCCTTAAGAAGGCCAACAATATCAAGTATCCCAGACCCCTGGGAGCTCTCCCAGCAGCCTCACAGAGGCCTGGTTCTGTGGACTGACATCTTGGCTGTATAGAACTCTTTGGCGTGAATTTTGTTGTTTCATGTGTTAGGTGATGTTTCTATTGTCGTGATAAAACACCACAACCATGAAAACTCATACACAGTGAAGCATCTGATGGGTATTTCTGTTCATCTTCTGCAGATGGGAATATTCACTTTCTGTCAAACAATGGTGGGTGTGGTTCCCCATATTCTCAGGCAAATGAATTCTTAGATGGCTGGATCCCCAAGTCCTCTCAGTGACTGTCCTATGTGAAGTTTGTCACCCAGGGGTGCCCTGGATTGTGCTCTGAGAACAAGACGTTGTGAGTGTGTGGTTCTATGCCAGGGCACCCCTTCAGTGACATTTGCATTTGGGCAAGATGAGGACACAGAGGGCTTCGAGTGTGAACGGTGCCTTCTGATGGTCCTCACCCCCTTCCCTCTTCCCCAGACCTTAGCGCTCTGAGGCTGGTCTCCTGCAGCTTGGGTCCTGCCTTGCACAGCTCGAGGGCACCTTGTAGCACTGCACCTCACCTCACACATCCATTTCCTTCCTGAGGTTCTCTCTGTGCCCTTTCATGAGCACGGGCAGCCCGGGGCAGCCCGGAGCATCCTGTGCTGTGTGGCGTGTAGTCACTCTGGGCTCAGGGCCTCTGGTCACACTCTCCTCCAGGCTGCGCGTGGCTCCAGGCACTCCTGTCATGACTGCACTAACTCGTACTTCCACGATGCCACGATTCCGTCCACCGTGGCTCACCTGACAGTTCGCTTACTTGGAAGAAGTGGCCTTTTAATGTCAGCGTGTATTCACTCGTAGATTTGATTGAGCACTTCTGCAGGATAGAGGCCATGGCTTACCTCAAAGATGCTCTACTTGGTTGGTATGTATTGCCTTTATACCAGGGGGGCAGGGGGGAGGGGCAGAGGAACACCCACGTCAGCATATCTTGTTGCCTTTGAGGTAGAAGATTCAAAGCTATGTAAGGGGAAGGTGAGACCTTTTCTTGTTTTCTTTTTAAAATTTTTTATTTTCTATATTCTTTGTTTAAATTCCAAATGATTTTCTGTTTCCCAGTTCCCCCTCCCCAAAAGTCACATAAGCCCTCTTCCCTCTGCCCATTCTCAGATCAAACCCCCTCCTACTTCCCTGTCCTGGTAATCCCCTACAATGCAGCATCAAGCCTTTCCAGGACCAGGGACCTCTCCTTCCTTCTTCTTGGGAATCATTTGATATGTGAAAGGTTTGGATTTGTTTCGCCTTCATTTTCACTAAACTCTAATAGTTTTTTCTTTAATTCTTCCTTGTCCAAGTTATCATTGAGTAGGGTGTTGTTCAGCATCCATGTTGTTGTGGGACTTCTCTTATTATTTCAAACCCAGCCGAAGTCTTTGGTGATGTGATAGGTCGCATGGGATTATCTTCAAACTTTTTGTGTCTGCTTAGGCCTGTTTTATGAAACTGGAGCTACAAACTGAAGGTAAAAACATGGACAAGCTGTGTCTCCTGGCTTGCTCTCCTGCTTGGGCATTGTCCCATGCTCAGGTAGCTCTCTTATCCAGCTCAGGCCCACTTGCTTATGAATATTGTCACATTCAGAATCATGAACACTACCTCACACAGACATAACAACCGCCATTCTGATGACAGCACACCCTCAACTGAGGCTCCTTCAGATGAACGTAGCTCTGACATGGAGAAATGCTGGCAGATTCACCTCTCTCCTGACTATGTCCCCTTGTGGATTGAAAAGATGATCTCTGGCTGCCCACCTGCTCTCCTCTGCTTTCCTAGTGCTCGTTTTCATAATATCAAAATCTTCTTTCTTGTCCCCAAAGAAATAGGTCAGTGAGTTATCCATGAACCTAGAATTCCCACATGGGAACTATCTTTACATTATTATGGGGCCCAGTTCACATACAACAGAAGAATAAATATGACTCACAACATCATTGCTTTTCTGGTGTGTTGGGGTATCCAGGGCATGCTGTGGTGAGAGAACTAGATTTTGATTATCCCAATTTGCCTTGGGTTCTGTTGCTTTTGTTTTTGTCCTTGTGTCTCACTTTCTGGTTGTCTCTGGTGATAGCTGATGTGTGTGTGACTGAGGTTTCTCTCTCCTGCAAGCCTGTGTGTCAGTACTCCTGAGAACAGTTCTCTCCAGGAGGAATTTTGGTATGGGGATAATTTGCACATAGTCAGCCAGCTCCTAGGTGGAGCTACAGAAGGATCCTGTCCCCAGCTGTGATTTGGTTTCTGTGTCCTGATAGCTCTGGGTGGATCCCTCTTGGGCCTGGAATTTTAATAAGAAGTGGAGTCTTACCTATGTTTGCAGGTGTGGTGTGACTCCTGGGAGATCAGCTCCCTCCCCACAGTATTTGGATATGGAACACTGTGGCACAGGATCAGCTCTGGGTGCAGATGGAGAATGTCCTCAGCTCTTTTGAACTCAGTGCTCTGTAGGGGTTCTTACCTGTGAGCTGAAGTGGTATTATTACCTGTACTCACAGGCTTGTCAGAACTCCTGGGAGACCCTCTCTCACACTGTAGTATTTGAGTATGGAGAACTGTGGCACAGGATCAGCACTCACATTTAGTGTTTTGAATTTTGTGTGACAAGAAAATTTTATTTTTTAGTCTAAATTGTTTGGGGATCTATAGGCTTCGTGTATATGTTTGGCCATCCCATTTTTTAAGTCGGAGAAGGATTTTTTAATGATGTTATAGAAGATCTTTTTCTAGTACTTTGGACTGTGTGTTGGAGGGTTGGGACATGCTATTGGAGACAGTGGGGAAGAGGAAAGTGATGGGAACTTCTGGGATAGTGTGTACAGAGAGAAGTAACAACTGGACTGAAAAAAATGAAAGTAATAAAAACTAAAATAAATAAATAAATAAAACTGATAGATCTCCCATGTTCAAGAATATGTAAACTTAACATAATATAAGGTCAGTAAACTAAAAGCAATGAGCAGATTGAATACAAGCCCCCTCAATATTTCAACTCAAATTTTTTTAGACTTTTCAAGGACCGTACTCAATTTCATAGGTAAAAACAAACAAACAAGCAAACAAATACCTCTAGGATAACGATAACATTCCTGGACTATATATAAATGAATTCAGGGAAATAAGACCATCTTTATTTTAAGCTTTCTCATGTCCCTGAATGGATCTTTAAAAAATGATGCAGTTCAGATTGAATGTCTACATGTCGGAATGATGCAACATGTGTATGATACTAAATTAATCTGAAGTCTATGTGGTTCAAAGATCTTAACAGCAATGTGGTAGAATAAAAAGTGGAGAACAAACTTCCACTCACTGCCACAGGAAACCAGTTTCTGAACAGGACACTAAGACTGCAGGCACTAAGAACATACACAAGCAAGTCCTCTTATTCTGCTCTGAAGGCAGAAACCATGCTCCACATGCAAATCCTTCTCCCATGACCAGTTTATATGATTCAATAGGTAAATGAGTGCTGACACAACCATTTAATCTATGTTGTCTGCAATCAAGGTATGATTTAGGCTCAGCCCGCTGACAGCATAGTATCACATCTCCTGCACACACACACTCTAATGCTGAGCATGCTGTTTGGTGTCTAGGCACATGGGGTTCAAACAAAATCTCACTGTGGCCTGCCTGGCAGTGTCTGATCCTGTCAGTAAAACGAAAGCACCTAGAAACAAAATCATGTATAAGGTTTGAAATTGCTAACAGATTTAAACTCAGAGGTTGTTGACCGCCTAGTGGAAATTGCATAGTCAGTAAGTCTCAAATACTCATGGATAAAGATGACCAGGGGGAACTGTGACAGTGCACAGTGCTAGCTCCTGCGCGCCCTCTACTGGAAGCAGTCACAGGCTTGGAGCTTGGAGCCAAGAAACATTCATGCTTCTGGGCAGACTTATTCATTGGCCAGGCTCTTTTTCTAACTACCACCAGTGTGGCCATGAGATGCCAAATCATTTAAGTTCAGATCCAATTTAGAGAACCTGACCTGTGCTTAAACACAGGTAAAGTAACAGGCTTATACCTAACATTAGCTTCCACATTGTCCGCCCTCCCCCCAACAAAACTCTGTCCCCAGGCTAATCCTCAACAAGTCCACCATTTCCAGGTTACACTTTCGACAAGACCTGCAACTTCAGATCATTCCCCCAACAAACCCACACCCCCAGGTTACAAGCCAACCCCTTGCCTAACCTCCACCAACACAGAGGAAAACATAAATTAAGTTTATGATATGACTCCCAGCACCAGGCAACTTGTTAAAGGCAACAGAAGCTTTCCAATTAGATGCTTACACCTGGACTCCCTGCTTACAGCTTTCTATAAAACTTTGTCCTGAGAAACATACATGGTTTCCCTTCCAACACACACAAACACACACACACACACACACACACACACACACACACTGTCCTGAGTGAAGGTGGTGCGAGGCAGGGATGACTGCAAGCTAGCTGGAATAAATACCCTGCTGTGAGCTGCATCAATCGGCTCCTGTCTGTGTTTTGGAGATCACTAACATCTCCCTGACACTACAGACAAAGGAGTGGGCAGATTAATTATGGACTTAACTAGGATCACAAAGCTGGCCTCAAACCCTGCATGTGTGAGTGAGAAGCCATCAGTTAGCATCTTCTGGCATGTTACACACTGGACAAGTGTTCACCAGGAACATAGCCACGGAGTGACTGCAGAAAGGAAGCCAAGCTCGAGAAAGTCAGCTCAGAGAGCAGAGCTTTGGTGTCCTGGACTGTGCTGTCCTGGAAAAACCTCTTCACAAGGAAAGAAATGCAGCTCCAGTTGAGATTCTGGCAGAGAGCAGTTTTGTCGACCTCCAGAGGTGGGCAGCGAGGCCGTTAGGCAGCTGATTCTGTACAAGTGCAGAGCCTAAAGGGTGCCTTTGTCAAAGACAGCTTTATCATGTATTCAACAATGGAAAGAAAGCAGACGAATTTTCAGCATTTAGAAACAACAGGGTGCAAAGATTGCTGTAACTCAACAGACCCCCCAGGGATTGAGCTGGGGTGCACAACCCCTCAGCACACAGCTTGATGAAAGATTGATGCAAGAGCATGAAGTTTATTTTTCCATGTACTTGGGGTCACTCACCCTCGCAGGGAGAGTTCCGCCTGAACACAGAAAGCAGAAATCCACACACCCACTGTAGTTCAGGGAAGCCTGGAGCCCAGCTATTCCAGGAGATCCCTGCCTGCCTTCTGTGCAGACAGAGACTACAGGATGTAAAAGTTTTGTTTATTCATTTCAAAGGCAGAGCATAAAATGTGAGACAGACAGAGAGGCTGGGTAGTGGGGTGTGGAGAGGAGAGTCTGTGTCCTGAAGTTTCATCTCTACACGTAGCTGTTTCCCCGCAACCATCTCTCTGCTGGGAATACAGGATTAGCAACTGCTCATGATGCCAGCAAAAGAAAGTAGTTTTAATAGGATTTCCAGTCAGAACATGTTGACATGTGCCTTCAATCTCGGAACCAGGGAGGCAGAGGCAGGAAAATCTTTGATTGGTGGTCACTTTGGTCTACATAGCGATTTTCAGAACAGCCATGGTTACACAGAGAGATACACTCTGTGGACTCTATTCTGTGTTGTCAACTTGATTACATCTTGAATTATGCAAAATCCAAAACTGAGGACACACCTTCAAGGGATTTATTGTTTAATTTGTAGAAGGTAATCAGGGTCTTTGAAGTAGGAACACTATCATTAAATGCATGTCTCTGTGACTTTGAAAGGCACAGGGCTTTAATCTGGATATGGAGCAAGATAGCCACATAACTGTGTCATTGTGATTGTTATTGTTTCTATGAGCCAGGGTTTGTCTGCAATACCACTGGTTGTATAGGAACACACTGTGTAGACCTGGCTACTCACAAAGATCCACCTGCATGATTCACTCCTATAGTGGTTGGATTAAAAGCCTGAGTCACCACTCCCAGCCGAAGATACCCACCTTTAATCCAGAGATTGAATCTGGAACACACACCTTTAATTTGTGCCACACCTTCATCTTGAGGCCTACATAAGAACGCAGAGGAAGCAAGTTTTCACATTGCCTGCTTGCTCTCTCCTAGCTAGCAAGTCATATTGCTTAGCTGGCATTAGAGCTTGCTTGGCTGTGATTCCATTTTCTACTGAAGATCAGGTGAGATATCAAGTTTTGGGGACTGAGATCTTCTGGATGCTTGGACCTTGCATCCTATCCACCTCTTGTGGAATAAGGCAGGCTGCATCCTGTAATTCAATCTAATATATCGCCCTAACAGGAAAGAGACAGTGAGTGAGAGTTCATTTTATGTGATCTTTTTCTCTTGAAAGAAGGCACCCCAAATAGACTCCCTGGCCCATGAGCACTTTCCCCATTGCCTGTCTAATCAGTTGCCTATAATGTTTAACTCTAGACAATTGTGTGATGCTGAAAGATATTTCCTATCCATTCACATTGAGGTGGTGAGAGGCTAGTGATTAGAAGGGAGTGAGGAGGAGGAGCTAGGGAGAGAAACACAGAGAGATGCATGCAGGAGCCATGAGTGGGAGAGGGTAGAGATACAGCGTGCCAAGATGGAATCAGAGTTAAACATATCTAAAGGTGAGACTATTGGGATAGAACTTTTACTATCACAGATGTCTTTGCTATTATCTTATTGACATCTTGAACTTGTTAAAAATATACTTAAATCTAATTGGCAAATTAACTAATTAAATGTTGAGAGTCTGTTCTTCCGGGTAATTTGAAGCACCTTGTTTGGGAAACCAACAGAACTGGTGTCCCATGGGTAGTGTGACATGTGTGAAACTTGGGTCCCCTGCATAGGGCAGAGAGAGAACTCAGCAGAGATGCTGAGAAAGCTAGTTGGAAGAGATTGCCTCAGAGTCAAAAGTGAGAGCACCTCTGAAGGAGACACTGTGGAGACAAGGTAAGTGTCATGTGAGGCAAGAGAGATGCCCAACGTGGCCCAGACTGCTCTAGAGAGTCCGAGGCAGTGACCAGATTCTTGATAGCCTGGCTTGACCCTACCAAAGAGCTAGATTGCTGCCTCTGCCAAGGACCTCACTGAGCCGACTGGCTGTTTCTCCTGCATTTATTGTGGGTGAGGAATGTATTAGCTCATTTTTAAATCAAATACCATTACAGCATCTAGAGTGATAGCATTTTATGTTGAGAAGCTTCACTCCTTTTGTGTTTGCATGTTTTATTCTTTGAGCCTATGTTATCCTGTATAGCCCTGGCTGTCCTTAAAGTAGGTCTGACTACCAGGCTGGCCTTGAGATCAGAGATCCACCTGCTTCTGCTTCTATCCCCAATCTGCTTCATTCCTATAGGTGCTGAGATTAAAGTCTCGCACCACCAGACTGGGCACAATCTTGCCTCCTATGGCAATGCAAATAAATGTTAGTATTGTGGATTTAACATCCAATTTACCACAGTGCAATGCTTGGGAGGGTGTAATTAACTAACTGGAGACTTCTCTATATGAGAAGGTCAAGGACTTACTCTCAGCATTCCATGGATAATCTGAAGGTTCTGAGGGAGTACTGTCTTAGTTTTGTCAAAAACACAGCAGATTACGAAGAGCATGGACAATCGAGTGCACGTGATTTGTCAGCTGTGAGTTCAGGATCTTCCACGTCTCAGCATCTTTCTTTCTGTGGCGAGACAAACCACACCTTTGATGATGGCTGGATTGTTGATTGGGATCTACACCCCTTTTACTATGTATTTGAGAGCTTAGACAACCTGAGACACAGCAGCAGATTGAATTGTGTCATGAAGGGCACAGAGGTCTTGCAGACTGAGTGTCAGAGGAAGCAATAAGTGTCCCCAAGAGATGTGGACAACATTTAAGACAAAGGTATAGAGGAGCCAGACCAACCCTCAGGAAGCTTGCTCAGGGAGAAAATGCTGGAACTTGCGACCTGTGATGGTGTAGACTGCCCTGACCAGAATCCTGCTTCTGACCGTCCCAGGAACCTAGGATGCTGGGCATGGCTTCAAAGGGCTTTCAGTTAGAAGAAGAAGTGAAAAATCCTCACCCAGAACTCTGTAGTCTTGGAAACCTGACGCTTGCTAAGACTTGTAATTAGGAGATCTTCTGTCAGCCCATGCCAAAGCATCCCTTCCTCCTGAGGTTACCAGACACAAGATGGTATAGTACAGAATAGAGTTTATTCAGGGCATGGAGAGGGGAGTCAAGAGGGAAGTAGAGGCAGAGAAAGGCAGAGAGAGAGAGAGTGTAGAGAAGCAGAGGCAGCCATGACCATGTGGAGAGAGGGGGGAGGGGAGAGGAAGGGAGGGCAGCCCAAGAAGGGGCAAGAGAGAAGCTGAGAGTGAGAGAATGAGAGAGGGGGAGGGGCAAGCAGCCCATTTTATAGTGCACCAGACCTACCTGACTGTTGCCAGGTAACGGTGGGGAGGGGCATAACTGGCTGTTGCCAGGTAACTGGGGGTGGAGCTTAGACAGAATACTAACAAGGGGGAGGTTCCTCGGGGCGTGGCTGTAAGGGATGGCCTTGGTCATCTTAACTGGTGTGGGAAGCCCCACCCACTGTGGGCGGCACCATTCCCTGGCTAGGATCCCAGGCACTGTGTGGAAAGGGGCTGAGCAGCAGCAGGCGTTCATTGCTCTTGGTGTCCTGATTATTTATACACCTGATGTGAGTGAGCAGCTGCTTCACACTTCAGAGTGGCTTCCCCACCATGAGGGACTTTACTGTGAACCGTGAGCTGGAATAAACCTGTTCTCCTGACAGAGTATTTTATCAAACAACAGCAGTGATTAAGATACTTGTAAATTGACCTTTACCCATTCAAGGTGGTCACAATGAGAGGTAATGTTGTGTTTTGTTTAAAGAATTTTTTAATTAGATATTTTCTTATTTACATTTATTTTTTTGTTTTTGCTTTTTTTTTGAGACAGGGTTTCTCTGTGTAGTCCTGGCTGTCCTGGAACTCACTCTGTAGATCAGGCTGGCCTCGAACTCAGAGATCCACCTGCCTCTGCTTTCCAAGTGCTATTTTAATTTTTTTTTTTAAATTTTTATATTTATTTATATTTTTATATATTTTATGTTATATATTCATATGTTTATATTTATATTTTATTTACATTTTAAATGTTGTCCCCTTTCCTCCTTTCCTCTCTGGAAATCCTCTATCCCATCCCCCCTCCCCATGCTCACTAACCCACCCTCTCCTGCTTCCCTGAACTGCTATTCCCCTACCCTGGGGCAATGAGCTTTCATGGGTCCAAGGGCCTCTCCTCTCATGGATGTCTGACCAGGCCATCCTCTGCTACCCATGTGGCTGGAGCCATAGGTCCCTCCATATGCACACTTCGGTTGGTGGTTTAGTCCCTGGGAGCTCTGGGGTTATTAATTGGTTAATATTATTGATTCTCCTATGGGGCTGCAAAACCCCTTCGGTTCCTTGTGTCCTTTCTCTAGCTCCTCCATTGTTGACCCTGTGCACAGTTCAATGGCTGGCTGAGAGCATCCCCCTCTGTGTTTGTCAGGCACTGGCAGAGACTCTCAGGAGACAGCTATATCAGGCTCCTGTCAGCAAGCACTTGTTGGCACCCACAATAGTGTCTGGGTTTGGTACATGAGCTGGTTACTGGCCCCAATATGCTTGCATTACCCTAACTCACCCAAACTGTTATTGCAACAACACTGAAGGTAAGAGGAAGCCCTTTGTCCAAAGTCCAGCTATGCTGGCAGGTCTCGAGGTAGCCACAAGATGGCTCACAAATTTGGCCAGAGTGTATGAAAAAATAAAAGAGAGAAAATAAAAGCCCTACAGCTTTTTTAGACTGTGTCATGGAGACATTTTTGACAATACACGCCCATGGACCCTGAATCACCAGAAGCAAAGGCAGCAGTGGCTCAAGCTTTTGTCAATCAGGGAACACCAGCTATGAAGACAAAGCCCCAGAGGGTGGAGTAGTTAGCACAGAGTTGTCTAAGAGATTTAAGGACAGTGGCAAAGAGAGTGTTTAATGGAGGACAGACTGCAGAGGAGACACAGATGGGAGGACAGAAGCAACAGACTGGAGACCTGGGAAAGACCCTGTTGTCAGCCACGGCCAAATCAGAAGACCATGAGTGATGCCTAAAAAGGAGATAAGGGGGCCCTGAGAATCAAAAGTGCCCACACCACAAGACCAGGGTTACCCTAAAAGTAAAATGGAAACCCACGCACTTTTGTTGATAAAGTTCAACATTATGTCTTACTAAAACCTACAGATAGAGTCTCTTCATCAGTTTATAAATGAATTATCAGTGGCAACAGAATCAAAATAAAAATGCAGGACTTCTTATTTGCCTTGAAAAATTCAGATTATTTAAGACACTGCTGAAAAGGGCCTTACTCTACCAACTTCAGCTGACCTTTGTAGACCTGGGGAATGCATACTCAGACCAGGGCTCCTGTCATAAGCCAATGGCCAATGCGACACCAATTAATCAATCAATCAACCTATAGTCAGTCACGAACCTGCAGTTCACAATCAATCAGCAACCAATAGAGTCAGTTTTTGGTCCAGTGAAGACCAAAGTAATTGAGTAATTGTCAGTTGTTAAATTATATTGATAGTTGATAAATTATCAATTGATTCAGCATGTGTTAAATATTGATCATTGATTAATATTCAATCAATTGGTTACTATTTATTGATCATTGATTCCTTAACTGATTGGCTAGTCATCGACTGCCTGTCTGTTATTGATCACCAATCAAGTGACTGATTGGCAGCTGGACATTTGAGTGGCCCCTGATTGAATACTGATCAGTGGATGATCGGTTACTGATTGATTTGTGTTCATTTCCAATTACTGATTTCTTATGGATGACCAATTGACCTCCTGGTTAAAGATGATGTCATAATGTCTCATTGCCAGCCTCCCTCCTTGAATGCCCCCCAGGATAACTTCCCAACTGACGTGCTGCCACACCCAGACCTCACTGGATGGGCCTCTGTATGGCTGCTCAGATAGATGCAGGGGTAACGAGATTCACCAAAGGCAGCAGCCTCATTCTGGATGGACAGAGGTATGCTGGGACAACGGTGGTGTCAAATACCGAGATCACATGGGCAGACCACACCCAGCAGGAATGTCAGCCCAGAAAGCTGAACTGGCAGCTCTGAAAATGACATTAATGCTAAAAAAGGATATTAACGACATTAAAGCCACTTCCTATGGTGTACGATGACTTCCTATTATATCACAGTCACATTCTGTCAAGACACAGCCACTTCCTATGACAGTGGTGGTCACTTACGGCCATTGCATGGGCACTTCCTCTTAAAGCGAGCCACTTCCTGTGATGTACACTCATGTCCGATTAGGACCAGTCACTGCCTGTCACATCACTGCCACTTCCCGGTGTAGTACAGTCACTTACTTCAAATGGTCACTTCCAGTTCTGATGTGTCTGATTCCTGTGGGTTCATAGACTTAGGCATGCCCTCCACATTGTGGTCAGGTTATCTTTTCACCACAGTCTAGACACAGATGGGGCTGGTGTGCCATTGTTCCCTCTCATATCCACGGGGAGGAAAGGAGCCTTCTGATGAGCAAGGACAGACTCCATTGCAGAGAGCAACAAGACAGCCCCAAGAGTGGCTCCTAGAAATTGGGCTCCTCATGTCCTCGACTGCACCAGACCCAGGAGACCCCACACTATATGATCAGACAAAAGACGCCATCTGGGCCAAAAACCCGTTGATGTTTCACTGCTGTAGGAGGTGAGGGAGGACAGCTAACTGACTACTAACTAATTGTGTGAGAGAAAATGGGTCTGCACAGAAATAGAGGAAGAAATTAGAGACTTTATAGAGTTCAATGAAAGTGAATATACAACATGCACAGTCTCATGGAACACAAAGAACATGAAAGTGGAGCTAAGAAGAAAGTTCACAGAACAAAATGCCTACATGAAAAAAATTTCAGAGCTTTCATGTTAGTAATTTAACTGCACACTTTAAAGACTATAACAGAAGAAAATGAGGGAGTAATGAAAACAAGGAGGAGACATCCAGAAATTATAAATTTTGGGGCTGAAATCAATAAAATAGAAAAGGAACAATTCAAAGAATTAATGAAACATGGAGTAAGTCTTTTGAGTCTTTTATTTGACAAGATAAACAAACCTTTATTAAAAGATAAAGAATATACAATTTTATGAAATCTAAAATGAAATTGGAGATAAAATAACAGACAATTAAGAAATCCAGAGAATGGTAATGACATAGGTTTAAAAAGGGTGCACTCCACCAAATTGGAAATTCTAAAAAAAAGGATTAATTTCCTCAATAGATTCCACATTCCAAAAATAAATTAAACTAAGAGAACCAACTTCAACAAACATGAACTAGGAAAACAGAATTCATCACAAATATGCCACCAATATAATCAAAGGCCATGAGTTTTAGGGTGGAATCCTACAAGACTTTCAAAGATGTTTTAACAAGAATACACGTCAGTGTATTTAACAATATAAAAGCAAAAGAAATATTAGGCAATTTATTTTCTGAACCCATGATGACTCATATATCCTGTCAGTAAAGACTAAGCAATAAAACAGAATTACAGACCAATTTTCCATAAAACCATAAAAGCAAAAATACTTAAGAGAAAAAACAAATAAAATAAAATACAAATACAAATCACATCAGAAGATCATCCACTGTGATCAATGAGGAAGGCTTCATTCAAGAAACACAGTGATGATTCAACATAATGGAATTAAAATGTAAGAAAAAAAGAAGAACTGATCATCTCATGACATGATGTAAAATTCTCTGACAATATTCAACACCAATTTATGATAAAATTCATGCAGAGATTAAGGATACAAGGGGCATGCCTGAACATAAAAATGTCACTTTATAGCAAGTCTAGAGCCAACCTTAAATTAACTGGAGAGAAATTCAAATTAATTCCACTAATTCCTAAACTAGACAAGATGTTACATTCTCTCTATAACTATCTATTCAATATATTATGTAAAAGTTAGGTAGAGCAATAAAACTGAAGGAGAGGAAGATAATATAAATTAGAAAGGAGGAAGTAAAATTATCTTTCTTTGTAGCTGATATGTTATTTTCCATAATTGAACCAAAACTTCACAAAGGCAATTGCTAGAGCTGATGAACACTGTCAGCAAAGTTGTTGGATACATGAATAACTAAAAAAGAAAATACAAATTAGTGGCCTTTGTATGTAAAAATGAGCTTGCAAGTGCAAATAAAATGGAGAGATATCATAAAATTTGAATTTATTGTTGACACTTCTCAAATTTTTTACATAATAAATAACCTTGAGTAACTCAATATAGGTGTGTTGGCTAAGTACATACCAAAATATTTTTAGTCACAGATTTGTGAAGGTTCTCAAAAACTACTGTGATAAGCAAAGGCTTTAATAGATTTGTTACATGCTAAAGAGTTTACTCTTGTATAAAGATAGTAGAAAACACAAAACTTTAATCCATTAACTACATTTATGATGTTTCTCTGCATTATGAATTTTTCTTATGGTTTCTAAGATTACTGCTACATACAAAGGCTTTCTTTACCAAATTGCACATTCATAGCATTTCTCTCCAGGATATGTTCTTTTATGCATTCTAAGATTACTGCTATGAAAATGTTGTATCATACTGATAATATTTATAAAATTTCTCTTCAATATGTGCTCTATAATATATTTAAAGATTACTATGATATACAAATGTTGGGAACAAGCAAAAGAAACTTGTTCTAAGTACCGCAATTTTGTTGCCAACCTCCATTTAATCATGAATTGAAACAAATTTCAAGTCCCAGGTCAAAGGGGACCTGCATAATTTAACAATATTCAGCAAGCTTTCATGTTTTACTTTTGTTCCTCAAAACATAATGACTGTTCCTAACCATAATTTCTGTTATTCATGTTTTATTCCTAAAAATAAAAGGCGTGTTATTAACTACAAAAGAACAACTCGGTGTGATAAGATAAACCATATACCTACATTCTGTATCATTTGACCTCGAATAACAACAGTAGAAAATCCCGATTGATAGGAAATATATCTGTAACAGCATGTATGTTCATAGTTTTTAGTTTTGAAATCTCTATCACTTTCTGGCTCAAGGCAGGGACAGGATCGGGTGATTCAGATTAGCTTCTAAATATATTATTCTAGTCCAGATTAATCATTAACTACTTGACTACAAAAGATTTTTATTATTTGCCATGTCCTTGTGTTTGAATTATGTTGGAACTCAGGGGATCCCATAACATAAAGGTTTTACCACTTTGCTAACATTCAAAGTATTTCTCTACAGAATGAATAATTTCATAATGATGAAGACTATAGAGGTGTACAAAGGCTTCATTATACTAAACACATTCATGAGGTCTCTCTCTAACACATTCTTTCAAGAAAATTAAGACTACAGAACTGTGCAAATTCTTGACCGCATTAAATTCACTCGCAGTGCTCCTGTCTTACCATTTCCATTGCTATGTAAAGTCACAATGAACAAGACAACTCATATGAAAGCGATCATCTAATTGGGGCTGGTTTACAGTTTCAGAGGTTTAGTCCATTTCATCATAGCAGGAAGAATGCCAGGATTGAAGGCAGACATTGATGCTGGAGAGGAAGCTGGGAGTTCTGCATCTTGAGCCAATGGCAACTAGGAAGAGACTGTCTTCCAGGGACCTTCAGCTCTTCAGCACCTGTAGGAATTCCAAAGCCCAACCACACAGCAATGCACTACCTCCAACAAGGCCACATGGCAGCATAATGCCACTCACATAGGTGTCATATTTAAATTACCCTATTCCACTGCCTGGCCTCATATTATTTTTCAAACGAATGAGTCTTTGGGGATCATATTTAAACATGTAGAATACATGAGTGACAGCTTTAAAAGTCCCCATTATCTAGAGCAGTCTCAAAAATGTTAAGAGTCCAAAGGACAAAGAGTCTGCTGATATGAATCCTATCATGTAATCATGTTCAAAAACATAAAAGCACATCATATACCTCCAAATCACAGTATACACTTCACCATTCCTAAAGGCAGCATGAAAAAATAGTGGAATTAAATAAGACCCAAGCCAGCTCAACAGTCTCCAAACTCTTCATCTCCATATGTGTTGTCCAAGTGTTCTTCAGATCTCCAACTCCTTTCTGCTTTGTTCAATGCAGAAGAATTTTTTTGTGTAGTTTTTATTCCCGGAGAGCAGTTTTCCTGAGCAGGTAACACACAGTCCTAACATCACATAATTTTGGGGTCTTCTTGATTCAATGTCCAGGATCCACACATGCTCATCTCTACTCCTTCAAAAAGATTGGGTCACTTCTCCAGCTCTGCCCTCTGTATCACTCTAAGCTCTGTTTGACTCCACTCTCCTATTCCTTTTGTTCTTGCTGCTCATCACATTGTACATGCATCTTCACTATGCTGGGTTCTTCTACTGCAACTAAGCTTGACCAATAGCCTCCCTTATGCTAACTCAATGATGTCAAGCCTCACCTGCTCTGCATGACAACATCATGCATTTGAAACCAGTACCACCTGTGTGATTCTTACATATGACCGAGTCTAGCTGCTCAACTAGGTCCAAACTTGTTAATCTCTGACACAACTTCTTTGTCAATCCAAAAACACTACCCAGCAGATTTTACTCCAGTGATATTTATTTATTCTCCATAGTCTCTAATTTTTTATCTACAGCTGTTCAGCAATAATTGTCTCACTAGTCCCTTATATCTTGCTGCTGAATCCAGAGCAATGTAGACAAAGCTGCTGAGTTCTGCTGCTTGCTGGTGCTGAAACATGTCCCCTTCTATTACATTATTACCAGTTTCTTTTTCAAACAATTTACTGCCTAAGCTTGGCTGTCCTAGAACTTGCTCAGTAGATTAACATTGAACTGAGAGATGTCCATGACTCCATTTCCTGAATGCTGTGGTAAAAATCATGAAACACCATGCCTGGACGTCTTTAGATCTGAAATTGAAAACCTAGAATCACAAACATAATCTATCCCTTCTGACTTTGACACAAACATAAATCTTCGTATGTCCACAGGAAAACAATTACCAGGTAATAACAATTCCTAACATGATACACTTGTGTTTCATACAACTACACATCCATAAGCTTAGCTACATGGAATCTTGTCCTAATGTAACCATATATTTAATACCATAGAATATCCTTAATAATAGGATTTAGATTAATTCAACTTCCTGGTGATGCTTTGCTCTTTGAAACCTACTTTTTGTATTTTTCCTTTAAATGTTTGCTATGTTTGACCAAAATTGTCAGGCCAAATTCTATGTGGGTTGTTTTTGGATACTTCCTTTGTCAATGCAATTAATGTAAACCTCTTTACCTTAATCTCTAGGAGACTATTCAAACAAGGGAAATAGGCAACATTCTTTACCAAATCATCATAAGAACCATCTCTAGAGTTGAAATAATCCTAACCACAAATCTCTACCTTAATCCTAATCCAATGGCCTCTTAACTCCCACTTAATTCATGATTACATTCATTAGATTCTTCTCCAGCCTGTGTTCTTTCATGTCTTTGGAGATGACTGCATGCTGCAAAGGCTTTACCACATTGATTACATTTATAAGTTTTCTCTCCAGTATGTGTTCTTTTATGTCTTGGGAGACTACTCTGATGTGAAAAGGCTTTACCACATTGATTACATTCATAAGGTTTCTCTCCAGTATGTGTTCTTTTATGTGTTTGGAGAGTACTGTGACCTGAAAAGGCTTTACCACATTGATTACATGCATAAGGTTTCTCACCAGTATGTGTTCTTTTATGATATTGGAGATGACTGGTTGTTGCAAAGGTTCTATCACATTGATTACATTCATAAGGTTTCTTTCCAGTATGTGTTCTTTTATGTCTTTGGAGATCGCCGGGTCTTGCAAAGGCTTTACCACATTGATTGCATTTGTAAGGTTTCTCTCCAGTATGTTTCCTTTTATGATATTGAAAAGTACTCTGCTGTGCAAAGGTTTTACCACATTGATTACACTCATAAGGTTTCTCTCCAGTATGTGTTCTTTTATGTGTTTGGAGAGTACTGTGACCTGAAAAGGCTTTACCACATTGATTACATGCATAAGGTTTCTCTCCAGTATGTGTTCTTTTATGATATTGGAGATGACTGGTTGTTGCAAAGGTTCTATCACATTGATTACATTCATATGGTTTCTCTCCAATATGTGTTCTTTTATGTCTTTGGAGATGACTGGGTATTGCAAAGGCTTTACCACATTGATTGCATTCGTAAGGTTTATCTCCAGTATGTTTCCTTTTATGATATTGGAAAGTACTGTGCTGTGCAAAGGCTTTACCACATTGACTACATTTATAAGGTTGCTCTCCAGTATGTGTTATTTTATGACATTGGAAATTACTCAGTTTTGCAAAGGTTCTATCACATTGATTACATTCATAAAGTTTCTCTCCAGTATGTGTTCTTTTATTTGTTTGGAGACTACTGTGACCTGAAAAGGCTTTACCACATTGATTACATTCGTAAGGTTTCTCTCCAGTATGTAACATTTTATGTCTTTGTAGATTCCTGAGATTTCCTAAGACTTTACCACATTGATTACATTCATATGGTTTCTCTCCAATATGACTTCTTACATGCCTGCAATGATAATTGACACATGTTGAATCTTTACAATATTCATTAACGTGATCAATCGTTTTATCAATATGATTTAAGATTATAGTTTTGTCTAATGGTAAAGATGCATTAGATCTTAAGGTTTTATCACTTCATATGTTCATGGTGATCTCTATCTCTTTTGGGGTTGCACAAGATATGTGTGATGGTTATTACATGGCTCCTATTATAACATACTTTTTTATATGGAATTTCTCTATGATGTATTTCACCTATCTGGAGAAAACTGGAAAAACCCAGAGCTTTATAACACTGGTTGCATTCATATTTTTTTTCCTTTGGTGCAAATTACACCACATTTGACTCTGAACCAGGCCAAACAGAAAAATTTCCATGTTCATAGTCCTCATAAAGGTTTTCTACGGTATGATTTTGGGGACTTTCCCAGTAAAATTCAAAAGCCAATTAATTGCAAATGTCTAAGAAATTCAGAAAATATATCAAAGGCAGAAGGCTACATATCTTCTTAATCTTTTTGAATAAAAATGTAGTTTGTTTCTTTCAATATCCCTATGGTTACATGAAATTTATTCATTGTGATACATGATATATTTAATAAAAGAAGAATAACAACTGAAAGGTTTCCACATTGCATTCACACAATTTGAATTTTTGTTTCTCATTGAATGCAGTATCTAGTTTAATGTCTCACCACTACACTATTCTTGATTCTCATAAACTGCCCTCTCAACAAACTTGACAATGTCACTACAAGAATGTGAGTATCACCATCTTTACCATGGACTATTTGCTTATTAGAAAGTTTCAGCTACAAATTTATCACTATTAAATGTGCAATATCTAAGTATTATGAGACTACACAGATCGGCAAGTTCACAGCATAGTTTTAATGGAGCTACACATCAAATTGATAAACAAAACAGATAACTGAATCTGAGGTACATAGTTTGGTAAAAATAGTATATTTATAGCTACACTTAAACAATTGATTTTTTTTAATTTTTGCTTTTTTCAGAGCTTCCAGAACATATTAACTTTTCTGCAGAGGCATACGTGTAACAGCTTGCACATGAAAATTACCTTTCATGTCTTCTAGAATTTTCACAATGTTCTTCAATATGATGGTCTTCCCAATTGTAGCCTAAAAGACCATAGCAGAAAATGAATGATATATTATTAGAAAAAAGGTAAAATTCCAGTTCTGTGAATTTTCACAGCGTTGTGAAAGCTATCATGAAAACTCAGCAAAAACAATTTATTCAGCTCAATCTTTATTGTTACCAATTGAAATAACAGAAGGTCATCAATAACCAAGAAACATTTGTTTCCTTATTTGGAAGATGAATTCACAGTCTTACCTATAGCAGTGAGATTCAGGTATGTCTCCAACATCACATCTTTGTAGAGACTCTTCTGGGAAGAATCCAGCATATCCCACTCTTCCACAGTGAAGGTCACAAGCACATCATCCAAAGTCACTGCATCCTAAAATATCCCATATATGTGTACAACAGAAAGAAGTATATGGACATTACTGTAAATGTATGCTTTTTTGAAAATATATTAATTTAGTTCTAGTGCTTCCTTCACTTATTTTATGACTCAGAATTTATCATCTAGTCACCATGTCATTTTTGAACCAACTTGCATTATAAGATTCACCTGTGTTGCTTGTGAATACTCGGAATAGCATATAGCCCTTCAAGAGAAATGCAATTGAGAGGGAGATGCAAGGGAAACATATCAACAGTATTGAGCACACATCTGAAAACTTGTATGAACAATTACTAAATATAAAAATGATGGGCAAGCTGGGTGTAATTTTTCATGTCTTTAATCACAGAGGTGCAGACAGGTTTATATCATTGAGTTGGATACAAGCATGGTCTATGTGTTACAGGACAGAGAAAGTTATATATTCAGACCTTCAATCCCCTGCAAAAAAATCAAACAAGGAAACAAAAATGATAGAGAACTCACTGTTCCTTACTTACCTTCCTACAAAAAATTATACATTCACTGGAGTTCTGTATTCATTTTTCAGAACTGTTAATTGCACTAGTTTAAACTGCACCATTAATACAATTTTACCAAAATGGAATGCATGTGTAAACAGTTCCAAATGGACAGATGAAAATACTAGTAATGAAAACGTTGATCATAAATAAGCAACAGAGGGCAGGAGAGAGAGCTTAGCAGTCGAATATTCTTTCTGATCTTCCACATAATGGTTGTCAATTTCTACCATACACATAGGAATGAATAACTAAATACCCATTACTTTAATATCAAGGGTTCTGAGACCATCTTCTGTCAAAAATAAAGATGAGGCATACATGATATTCATATCCATGCACACAGAGTAAATACTAAAATTTATTCAAATATTCCAGAAAAAATAAACAAGAGTGAGGCAGAATATTATACACCTGGAAACAATGATTCTGAAGCCTCAGTTAGTACTGATGTAATGAAGATATGCTATCTTGAGAAATAGAATATAAACAATGTAATTGACAAAATTTCAAAATTAAAGGTGTGGATGAAGAGTTGCACAAAAGCATATGCTTATTGTGCAAAAGCATTTCAGTTGGCTTTTGTACTTTCTATATCAACTATCAGGACAGGAAGGGCTTCACAGAGAAAAAATTTGAAAAACAAAACCAAAAGGAATAAAATTAAAAATATTAAGCCACTAGGCTTGCAAAATAGTTTAGACTGAAATAGCAAATGTTTATACTGTATTTTAGGGACACAGTCCAAATGGTGACTGCATGGGAGCATGAGAAAAAAGCAGAAGGATCTGTTTCTATCACAACACAGTAGACACAAAGAAAATAATTATCTTGTCCAAAAGAAATGCAGGGGGACACATGGAGCAGAGACTGAGGGAATGCCCAAGGGAAACTTGCCTAACAGAAAAACCATCTTAAGGGCAAGCTCCAATCCATGACATTATTATGGATACTCTGCTATGCTCACACAAATGAGCCTTGATAATTATCCATTGAGAGGATCCACTCAGCAATGGCCTGAAACAGATGCCGAGATCCAGAGTCAAATATTGAATGTACTGGAGGGACTCGTATGAAGGAGTCGGAGGAAGGAATGAAGGCGCTGAAGAAGATAGGAACTCCACAAGAAGACCAAAAATCTCAACTAACCTGGATTATTGGGGACACAGAGAGACAGAGACATCAACTAAATAGCACCCAAAAGCTGGATGAAGAGCTCCTAGCACATAAGTTGCAGAAGTTCAGGTTAGTCTCCATGAGGGTCCTCCAACAACTGGAATATGGGCTGCCCCTAAAGCTGCTGCATATCTTTGGTATCTGGTAACTGGACTCCAATGTGAATCCTTTAACTGTACTCCAAAATCTGGCCTCAGTGGGAGAGGATGCACTTAACCAGGCAGAAACTTGAAACCCCACGGTGTGGGGATACCCAGGGGACCCAATCAATTCCATTCTGATCCGGGATGCTATACACTTATGTTCATCCCTTGATGAAAATGCATTGAGTCTACAGTGATCCTAATAGTTTGCAGGAGCTCCTACACAGTTCAAATGTCTAAAGTGTCAACTGACACTCAAGGCAATATCTCGAAAGTCAAATCTTATAAAATCAAAAAGCAAGTCATGTCTTTGTTAAGTACAATGGTTCAGAATACACCTTCGCCTTACATTAGCCAGGAATATACACTTCTTGTTCAAACATATGACATGCCTGCCAGGAAACAAAGTATGTTTCTATAAAATTTACAACACTATTTTTATCCCACATGCAACTTACACAGTTGTCCCTAACAAATGCCAGTGATAGCTTACCCTCTCTCCTGACTATGTCTCCTGGTGGATTGCTAAGATCATATCTTCCTGCCTGACACTTCTCCCAACTTTCAACATTATCAAGCATTCCCTCTTGAACATACCCACCAAACAGGTCAGTAAAAGGGGCTACACTCAGCCAATATCCAGTAAAAATACAGACAACAAAAAGTAACTCAGGAATAAAATTACCACCCAAACCAGACAAACCCAGAGACCAGTATCTAGACCTGTTATTGCCCCCAAACCAGGTACTTATACATCATCATTGGAACATAATAAAGACAAGCCAGGGAAATATGCCACCAAGTAATCCAATTTGTCCTGTCTCGGCAGATCCTCAAAAATTAAAACATGCAAGAGATCTGATACAAAAGAGGTTGTTTTATGGAAAGGACAGTAGTGAGAACCTGGGGAAGTGATAGAGGTACACAAGAGGGCCAGCAGACTGGAACACATATAGGGAGCAGAGAGAACATGATGAGAGTTCTATAGAGGGGGCGTGTGTAGAGAACAGAAACAGGGAACAAACATAGAGAGCAGCTGAAGCTAGTGCTCCATGTATATAAAGCACACCTGAAAACTGCAGCAGTTAATGTAGGCAAGTAATGACTTAAGAAGGTGCTAAGTTCCTGAGTGCAGACCATTGAAATTGCTAGCACATGGAAAACTACAGAGGCAAGTTTCACACACCCAACAGGGAAAGGAAGATAAATAGTGTAACTGTACCTATTGGTCAAAAAATATTTGGAATCTAAAAGATTCCAGGCAATAAATAACCAGGAACACTGCAAAAAACCAAAAGCAAATACTACAATTGACTGTAATAGAAGAAGAATATCAGCTCAAAGGTCAAGAAAATAGTTGTAATGAAATCATTAATGAACAATTTCTAAACTAAAGACAAAGATTCCTATTAAGGTACACGAAACATCCAAAATATCAAATAGATTGAAAAAAAAAAATACCCTTGCCACACAATATTCAAAACACTATACATGTAAAGAATTGTAAATACTGCAAAAAGAAGCCACAGGTTAAATGGGACTATTAGATTCATACCTGCCCTCTCAATGTGCCGTGTAAAACACAAAATGTTTTGGACATGTGTTGCAGAATCAAAAAAAGCAGCCTTGATGTTTCTACAAGCAAACCAATGGTCCAACTGATTTGGGAAGATTTAGCCATGATAGTGAATATTCACAGGACACTGCCTTATTGAGAATGTAAGAAGCACCACTAGAAACCTCACACAGAGCCACATCTAGCTGATGTTTCCCATCCAACACCTGATAGGACCCTCTACCCCAGCACCCACTGCTTAGCCACCTGTTCCTCCCCACTGTGGGCAGATATCCTGTTCTTACCATATCTCGATTTGAGAACTTCCCTGAGGTCCCCTCACAGCACAGCACAGAACAGATGATTTCAGAGCAGGAAACAGTGAACTATTCTGACCTGCACAGTCACAGTGAACTTGCAGAAAGGTTCACAGCTTGGAGGTCTGAATTAGCTAATATCCATTACAAATCCTCAAAATTAAAGTGTGCTTTTAGACCAGGGCCAAACTTTTTCTTGATCTTAACAGTGGTTTGCACTCCCTTAACATTTGTTGTGCCTGCCTTGCAAGAGGACTCTCACACCATCCAGACCTAGGGGACAACCCACAATTCCAGCACAGGCTATTAAGCTGCCTGCTCCTCTCCTTATAAGCAATGACCCTGCACTCACCCGGACCTAAATTCAAACCTTGCCTGAGCTTTCCTCACAGCACTTGTGTATAAAATTTTACTGGCACTAAATATCGAGGAACACCACAATGTATCAAAAGCAAAGACTTCAATTGACTGTAATAAAAGAATATCAGCTCAAAGATCAAGAAAAGAGTTTTAATGAATTCTTACATGAATAATTTCTAAACTAAAGATAAAGAGTCCTATTAAGGTACATGAAGCATCCAAAATACCAAATAGAGTGAAACAAAAAAAGTGCCCTTGCCACAAAATATCCAAAACACTATACATGTAAAGAAATATGAAAACTGCAATAAAAATTAAACAAAAACAAGTCATAGGTTAAAATAGACCTATTAGTTTCATACCTGCCCTCTCAATGTGTAGTGTAAAGCACAAAATGTTTTGGACATATCCTTCAGAATCAAGAAAAGCATCCATGATGCTTCTACAAGCAAACCAATGGTAGAAATGATTTGGGAAGATCCAGCCTTGATAGTAATGTTATTCAGAGGTCACCATCTTATTTAGCAAGTAAGAAGCATCACTAGAAACCGCACAGGTAGTCACATCTAGCTGATGATTCCCATCCAACCACTGATAGGAGCCTGAACCTCAGCATCCTCTGATCAGCCACCTGTTCCTCCCCATTGTGGGCAGATATACTGTGCTTACCATGTTCAGATTTCAGGGCTTCCCCGACGTGCCCTCAAAGCACAACACAGAACAGCAGAGCTCAGATCAGGAAACAGTGAACTATCCTGGTCTGCAAAGCCACAGGGAACTTGAAGAAAGGTACCCGGAAGATCCCGCCTGCTACTCTCCTTGTTAGCAATGACCATGCACTTGACAGGACCTAAATTCAGACCTTGCTTGAGCTTTCCTCAGAGCACTTGCCTTCCCCTTCATGTAATCAAGGTTAATAAGTTGCATAGCCCATTCCTCAGGTGCACTGAAGATATCTATCTGACTCACAAGGGGAAGGGTGCCCAGGCTATTAACTTTAAGTAGTGACTTTAGGAAACAAGAGTTTTCTTTTCTGGCTTCATGCCGGGCTCAGGGAAATTGCAGCTCCCTTTCACTGGAAGATATGTCCTTGATTTTGAAGTTTCCCTTGACAAAAGCCAATATTAGAAGAAGAGGACAACTGTCTCTGAGACATTATAATACATCTTCTTTCTACATACACAGAAAAATTCACCCTCTCTATGAGATATTTTGTTCTAGAGAATCTGTGCTAACACAACTGTGTTTTTTTTCCCCAAATTGCCATGGAGAAAGATTTGCTGACTATAAGTAGTGTTCCACACTGTTTGTTACCTGTTTCCTGGTTTTCCCCTTGGTTTTATTCATATGAATATTATAGTAGAAGGGAATTGTATGAAGCCACATAGCAAACACATTTTTCCTAAAATCCCTCTTTAATGTTAAGAGCCTGGAACTGGGCTCTTAACTGGGCTCCTTTTTCTGATGAGCCAGCTTTATACCTCTAGTGGAAGTCAAGTAACAGGTTATCCCCCTAGATATCAGAAAGAAGAAGGGAAAATGCTGTGCGGAGTTCTCAAACAAGCTATGAAGACAGGTCATGATGAGTGCAGGATCACTGCCCACAAAGGGGAAGAGAAAGCAGCTGAACAACCCCTCACAGCCTCAGTTGCAATGGTGTGTCCTCCTCCAGGCCTGGGTGGGAGTGCAGATGGATGACATTCTTGGAGGAAAGGCACAAATGCTATGGGAGTGCAAACTTGACCTGAGATATAAGAAAGTTCTAGCACAGGACTGGAAGCACACTCTAACCTTGAGTACAGGTAAGACTCACTGGCCAATCAAGGACACCAGGCAAACATGCCAGTCAGACTAAGAGGAGGTTTCTCCCTGGTGCCTTGTTGAAGTTTATTTTGACTTAACAGGCTTGAACAGGCCTCTGTGTCCTGACTTGAGTCCTGCTCTTGGGTTCTGTGTGGTGGCCTCAAGTACGTTCTGGTTTTAAGACATTTTGAGCACAGGGTCTCTGCCCATAACGAGGAGAATGTGGGTGAGCACTGGATCTGGGTTGTGGGTCCTCCCTGGCGCTGGATGGGAAGCATCAGTCGTATGTAGTCAGAGTGGCCATCTGTGAGGTCCCTTGTGGTGCTCCTCATTTGGTACATCAGGTAGTGACCTCTGAATAACTTCACTACCATGACTGAATCTGCTCAAAACATTTGGACCAGGGGCTTGTTTGTAGAAATGTCATGGGCAGGATGCCTAACATGGATATCCCTAGTTTCTCTTGATTCTTAAACAAGTTCTGCCCTCAGCATTTGCCACTGATGTGTAAGATCCACGTGCAGTTTATTGTGTAGAGCTGTTAAAAGGCATCTCATATATTGGGGAGCACTACCATATTAACCTGTGATGGAGAAGAGTAGAATTTATAATTAAAGGACTTACCAAGCTTAGGAAATAGTGACAATAAGTCGCATTTACTTGATAGCGACTGCCTCAAAAACACCCCACAGATGAGTAGTGTGCTAAGCAGGCCGGCTAGAAACTAGGATGCTAGGATTCACATATTTGTTCACCAGGTTTGTCTAAATATATGGCTGCAAACTGTAGCAGGTAGGACAACTGTAATGTACAACACAAATGTCCATTTGCTTGGCACATGCACATAGCAAAAATCAGGACAGTAATAAACATTTCCATGAGTCATTACAACTTCATAACCAACATTAACGCCTGGTGTGCCTCAAGTGCCCATTTTCTAATTGAGAAAAGCATAGTTCTGCCTCAGTGGAAAGACTACACTAGCTGACAGCCATTTGAGAGGGAAAAACACCTATGCACTCGCAGTCAGGAGCTGAGCACGACTGTCTTCTGAAAGGCTCTAACAACAACTGAGACAGATGCAAATACTTACAGCCAATCATTGGACTCAGGTCAGAGTCAGGGGAAGACTTAGGGGAAGGAATGAAGAGGCTCTGAGAGACGCCAATCCCTTAAGAAGACCAACAGTGTCTAGTAACCCAGATCCCTGGGAGCTCACAGAGACTAAGTAATCCACCACAGAGCATGTATGGACGGGTGCATGGCCCCAGGAACATATGTAGCAGAGGTCCGCATTGTGTGTACTCAGTGGGAGACTATAACCTAATCCTGCAGAGACTTGATGTCATCAAGGAGAACGGCAGATGTGACGTGGTTCTGGGTACGTGGATAGCAGGAGTGAAGGTGGGGTGATGGAGCACCCTCTCAAAGTAAAAGGGGAGGGGCATGGGGTAAAGAATGCTGGGAGGTGGAACAGGAGAGTTGGGCGACATTTGTAATGTAAGTAAAAAAACAATTGAAGCCGGGCAGTGGTGGCGCACACCTGTAATCCCAGCACTCTGGGAGGCAGAGGCCGGCTGATCTCTGAGTTCGAGGCCAGCCTGGTCTACAGAGTGAGTTCCAGGACAGCCAGGGCTACACAGAGAAACCCTGTATTGAAAAAAAAAAAAACCAAATCAAAAAAAACAAAAAAACAAAACAAAAACAAAAACAAAACAAAACAATTGAGAGTGTTTTTTTGGAGAGAGAGAGACAGACACACATACAGAGAGAGAGAGAGAGAGAGAGAGAGAGAGAGAGAGAGAGAGAGAGAGAGACAGAGAGAGTATTGTATGGAGGGCTAGCCTTATCCAGCATGTCTTTCCATAAGGTCCTCATGTATGTAGACTGACATAGCTCTTCTCAAACCCAGGCACACACTTGGCAGAGACAATAACAGCATGGGGCCTGGGCCTTGGGATCTTTTCCTGAGGCAACAATGTACTGAGAATAAAATAGAGCTCCTTTTCTAAAGCCAGGAATGTGCTGGGAGAGCTGGTAATGGTCTGGGGCCAGGGCCTTCAGGACATTTTATATCCTCAGAGCCCAACGCTGTCCACCATATGGGGCTGCGGTTGTCAGTCCTAAGGCCACCGTAGGCTTGGTCAGTGATGTTCCTGACATATGGTGTAATCTCCTAGTGCAGCATTGCCTATGAGACTCCCCCGAAGTTTGTCCTATTGTTTGATAGCTCCTGCTGGCTTCCTAGAAGTCTCCAATTTCTTTCCATTTTCCCTCTGTAAGACGTTCACAAGATGCTATTCTTAGGAGCTTTTCTTAGCATAAGGCATCATTTCTCTAAGACCTTCCCACAACATTTATATATCTTACCTTATACTTTTTCTCTTTTCCATCATCTGACACTTCTGACTTATGACCCTGTGACTGAAGAATGACATTTTGTATTAGGGTATTCATAAAATTTAGAAATAATTTCTGGAATATCTTTTCTGTGTGAATATTCTGTTTCCCTAGTTGACTACACTTGCAATATCCTATCCCTTTTCAATTTTCTGAAGTATAACGTGGGTCCTAAAACTAAAATGGCATTAGCCAGAGCCACATTCATGCTGTCATTAAAGACATTTTTAAGTAATATTTAATTTTATATATAGTGATTTCTCCATGTGAAATTATATTAATTCTAAGACAGTTGTATCTTCAGCCTTTTAGTAAAATATTTCCAAAAAACATTATGATGACTCAGGTCACCTGCATACCAGCATGACGCTCCCCAGGGAAATCACCTTGTTTTCCTCTTTATTAAACTTCCTGCATTCTTTAGGTAAAAAATCCGTTTACCACAACAGAGTTTTAAAATTACCCATTGGAATCAAGTAGTGAAGTGTGCATTGCAGCAACAAAAATGGATTTGCAAGTGAAACATGGCTTTTACCTTCAGAACAGGACATGAGAATCAGGTTTCTGTGTACACAGCACGGTGAAGTAGGATAGGCAATAGCTACATCACAGTTTAAAATTTAAGAATGTCAACTGATGTGATGGAAAACAGACAAGATTGTGGGGGTGTACAATTTGGGTAGAGTAGTTTGAGCCATTGAATATTGAATTACCAATTTTGGGACTCTTCTGCGGAGACATATGGAATGCTCACAGGTATAGTTAAGACAGCTCAGAAATTTGAGACACAAACCATTGGCTGTGCTGTGTTTGTCTGCAGTAACATTGCACATAGGGACAAGGTCAAATACTGTCTTATTAATGTCATTCCCTCTACCAGGGAATGCCTGCTCTATTTCAAAGTTAGTATAACTATGTGTTTTTTAAAATATATTTATTTTTTAAGTCAATTGTTGGTGTTAATTTTTTATTTTGTTTTCTTTATGTGCCACTCCTCTAATATCTTATTTGTTTCTATTTTCCAATGTTACTTCATCATTAAGAATTTCATTAATTTTGCTCAGAGGCTTTGATATTTGACAACGGGGGTCACCCACGATAATATCACAGGGTCAGGCACTAGCGGGGAGTTGATGGGCAGTGCTCAGGCAGGGTGATGGGGTCAGGATTCCCAGGCTCAGGGATTACAGAGGGATCAGCTAATGAAATATCTATGTAATGAATAATATACACATAATGATTAAAAGTCCTAAAAAGTCTTGTATGGAAGAAGCAACAAAATATTTGTTTACACTGCAAGGCAAGCAGCCATTCCCTGAAGTGAAATTTTCCAATGACATCACTCTGTGGGTACCTAGGAGGGAGTGGGCAGGGGGACACACAAAAAAGTGGTCAGGATCAGGTGCACAAAGAGATGAGAGACAGACAGAGGGTCAGGAAATAATATAAATATGTCACACTGGAGGAAGGGGAAACGCCCTAGCAGAGGGATTGGCCTCTAGAAAGTCCCAGATACCAGGGAAGTGAGAGGTTCCCAGGGCCCAAGGGGAATGACGTCAGCCACAGTATCTTACAAAGGGGAGACGGAACCCGTAGAGACCACGCCCATAGATAGGCCTGGGCACCAATTGAGGGGCGGGCCCACCTGTCCATATCAAAACTTTAAACCAGAATTGTTCCTGTCTGAAGAAAGCTAAGACACCATCATGAATCAGCAGATTGGGTGTCAGCTATATCTCTAATGCAGCCAAACAACCGTCAGAATCAGAGACTGGATACTTTTTCCAGTTTATGATTGTGTTAGTCTTCCAGCTAGATGAACATTTCAGTCTTTTGATGATGTTTTTTTCATATGCAACTATTTAATCCACAGTCCTGATCCTAGAAAACATGACAGGGCAGCTGCTTATGAACACTACATATGAGTGCTTGGAGACTGTGCCATTTTTCCTGGTTTCTGTAGCTTCATGATTGGGGGCTCTGAAGCCAAGTTGTACCCTGTGCAGATGTTAACAAGCCTGGAGAGGCCATCTCTTTGGACATCATAAGACTGTATAGGTAGGAAGACAAAACCCCTGGCTGCTTAGATACCCAAATCTCTACAGGATGATGGAAGAGCTGAGAGCCACAGAGCACGCATTTCAAGCCTGTGCCAAAGTCTTTGATGTCTCACTGGATTCCAGGTGTGCTTTCTTTCTGTTTGTTCCTCAGCCTGTTCTGTGCATTCTCTATGCCTTCTCACTTTGCAAGTGCACTTGTGTTCCTCTAGCTACAGAGGCAGGGGTAGTCCCCAAAGCTCCCCCTTCCAACTATTGTTACCAAGAAGCAGGAAAAGTAAATGGAGAATCTGAACACTCACCAGATGCCAAGTAAGAGAAAAGACCAGCAAGATTGCCTGGCTTTTATCATTGATGGATTATTGGACTGTAGTTATTCATTGTTACAAATCTCATGGTGTCTTTCTTGGGTCTCCAATGCCTCACTCATCTTATACTTTTGAAGTCTTCTGTTTTAAGTTGCGGCACCTCCAGGATGTCACTATACCTAATTCCATATCCATAAATGCTTCTCCAAGGAACTGTGTACCTTGGTGTAATTTGCACTCCCTTAGCAGTTTATGGAGTTGCCTTGTTCTTGGTTTTGATCCCCACAATAACTTGTACTTTGGTACACTTTAAACACTTAGCTATTGTATTGTTTGTGGTTTGCATCCCCACAATAGTTTGCACTTTCAAACTGACTTTGTTCTGAGAACATAATCGGATACACTGCATTACAAATCCTAATGACTGACCTCATGCAACCCGGAATCCTCCAGTTGGATACATATCTTTCATCTGCCTAGTGTCAGGATAGGATAATTTGACAGTACACTGGACCAAGGATATTTCACCCATGGTATGAATTATTTGAGGACCAACCTGTGCTGTTGTGATGTTTTAGGCCAGTGTTCATGGGAGCCTACACTCCTAGGGACTTGTCCTATCACAGGGCATATTCTTTCTATGAGTAGCTGAAGTTAGGTCATAAGCAGGTAATATCACACCTAGAGATTAGAAAATGAGAACAATGAAGCCTCGGAGAAACCACAGGAAGCTCAAGAAGAAGAAATGCTTCTAATGCTAAGTGCCTTTCAGGAGCCCAGCAGTTGTGGAATGGTCGTTTCTGCCTTTGTTTTTCGACTGCACAATCTTTAGCCCTTATTTTATGCCTCCTGCCTCTTTCCCAACAGATAATTTTGTGGGATTTGGACTAAGCGTTGCTAAATGTGATGGAGACTGTTATCCCTCACAGCTTGGTCTTGTCAGCCTCGTCAGCCTTGAGAATAAAAAAAAAAAAATTTTGGTAGATCTGTGCTCAGGCACGGTTTAGAGAGCTGATTGATATGGAACAGGTATATAGAATATCCTCACCTTGGGTCAACTGTTCTATCTTGAGAATATTTATCCTCTACACAAATATTTGTTGTTTATAGGGTTTCTCTGTGTTATGAATTATTCGTATGGTCTCTAAGACTACTGCTACAGACAAAGGCTTTACCACACTGATTATTATAGCCTTTCAGTCAGGATATGTTCTTTTATGTATTCATAGATAACTGTGTATTGAAAAGTTTTTATCACATTGATTACATTTCTAAGATTTATTTTCAATATGTATTCTGTTATATATTCAAAGATGACTTTGTTATATATAGGTTGGGAACAAGTAAAAGAAACTTGACCTAAAGACTGCCTTTTTCTTGCCAACATCCATTTAATCATGAGTGAAACTAAGTATAAGTCTCTGGTCTAAGGGGACCTACGTACTTAACAATATCTGGCCAAAATTTTTTTTATTCATGTTTTGTTCCTAATCATAATTTTCTGGCATTCTTGTTTATTCCTAAAAATGAACTATTTTTTCCTAACCACAAAAGAACAAATGACTATGATAGGCTTGACCATAAAACCTGCATTCTGTATCATTTGACTTAGATTAACAGGAAAAAGACATCCTGATTGGGGGGTAAACATGGCTCTAACTTGGCATGGATGTTTTTGCTTTTCAGATTTGAAATCTATATCACTTTCTGGCTTAGGGAAAGGGAGGGGTGTGTTGATGCAACTAACCTTCTGACTATATTGGTATGATCCTATTTAGTCAGTAGCAAGTTGTCTACAAAAAAAAAAAATTCTTATCATTTGCATTGTAATGGTATTGTAATTGTGTTGGACCTCAGTGGACCTCTTAAAGATTTTATCACATTGCTGAAATTCATTGAATTTCTCTCCAGTTTGAATAGTGTCATAAAGATGAAGCCGATACAGGTGTGCAAAAGCTTTAGTATACGGAATATATTCACATGGTTTCTCCCCAATACAAATTATTACATGATAAAGAAGTCTACAGGTATGTGCAAAGGTTTCACCATATTAAAACCACACACGGGGTTTCTGTCTTCACATTTCTATTGATATAAAGAGACATCATGAACAAGGCATCTCCTATAAAAACAAACATTGAGATGTTTGGGAAATGGAGAATTTGGACATTTGTAAACAAATTTGGACACACGACTGTTTGGGAGTGTCTGGTGAGATGAGTCTCTCACAGCCTGACTTACAGAGCATAGAATACAGAGAATGCACTATACCCTTTATTTTCATCTCTCAGTCACAGTGTCAGATCTGAGTAACTGTGTTTTCCTGATCCCTGCCCGCAGCCATCATCTCCAAGCAAGACTGTCCTGAGAACGTCCCTCCTGTCCTGAATCTCCACATGCTGAAGGTGACCCTGGAACTGCCTTCTAACAAGTTCATGCAGCCAAAGCCTAGGAAGAAAGTGGACATCTCAAGTCTTCTGCTGCTAACGTGATGGGCTGGCTCTTCTCTCCATCCTGTCCCAGTTCTCCACAGCTAACACATTTGGAAATAAAGCACAGCACTTTCCCATTGTTCTGACACTGACAAATCTCAGTGGCTGAGACCTCTGGCTCTTGAAAGGGGGGTTATCAACATTTGTGTCCCAGGACAGTCTCCCGGAATGGGCCCCTCAGCTTCTGTTCAGTAGAGGGAGAGCATTAGCAGGAAGGCAAAGCCTGTTGCCCTTGTCTGAACATTCTAGTGAATCCTGGAGTGTTCTAGGCATCCCTGTGATGTCACCAGTGATGTCACAGCACCCACTGCTCTCAGGGCTTTCAATTAGTCCCTAGAGAATTCACCCATATTTATGTCTGCAAGATGGAGGAGGAGTCTGCTTGAGAGAAAGGATAGAGATCTTAGAGAATTAAGAGGCCAAAGGAAGCTGACTTTCCATCTCACTGTAAACCAGCAATGAAGATGTGGTCCTGGGAAAGGCACAGTGCCTCATGGATCAGTGAGGTGAAAATTCCTGAAGTAGGCATCTGTGAGCCTCTACTCCCAGGAGTGTGTAACAGGAAATGGTGCCACTGTGAAGCTCGTGAACTTTCCTGATTATCATAATTACTGAAAGGCAAGTATTCTAGTACATTTGATTGTCCATTCCCATAGACAGGAGCAGGCTATTCCACAGGTATTCTGGCTGTGAATTTTTATATTTTCCCCTTTACTGGTCATTCAGGTGTAACCTCGGACATAAGTAGACCATAAAGCGTCAGGTGGGAAATGATATGTCTGAGTTCATATCAGTTCAACTCCCAGCTTATTTTTCTAGGTACAGTGGCTATTAAATTACAGTAACTCATAGCAAAATATTCTTTTGAGGCCTTACATTCTAAGACCTCTTCTGACAAACTTATCCATGAGAATGACACCCTGAGTTTCCTGAATCAGCAGATTGACTGCCTGAAAATCTCTAACGCAACGAAACAACTCACAGAATCCAAGACTGGATACTTTTTCCAGCTCAGGAAAGACTTTAGTCTTTCAGTTGGATACTAACATAAGATGTAGAAACTTTGATATTCAGAGAACCCAACTGATAATCAAAGAGTTAGTTGCCTAGTGCCAGACAGACTGCTTCCAGCAATGACCACTTGCACTACTCTATGCTGGATCTTACTGTCAGCTACTTCTGCAGCTAATTTTTCTCTGAGATAAAATGCCCTTTTGTATGCTTCTGTTCTAGAGATGTCAAGTTAACTTTCTGCCCTGACTAACAATGTGTTTACTAAAGAAAAGTATGTGAAATTTTCAATTGACACTAAAAATTATTGAAAGTGAATTCCAACAAGCAATAAACACAAATTCATGGCTTACTAAAATATGCCCTTTTATTAATTATGTAGAGAGTTTAAACATGAGATCATGTTTGTATTTAATATAATGTACATAATAGCAAATGGATTACAAGTAAATTAAACTTGCTCATGTGGCCCTATTTCATTTTGTTCCCTATGACATTAAAATTATAAATTTATATGGAAAGATGAAAACATATTTAATAAATACATCAACATAGGTAAAATAATATGGTCCTCAGTTTTTGAATAGGTAACATAAGGATATATTTTTAAATTTTAATGTCTACTTTACATATATTTATATATAAACATATAAATATCACATTTATATGTCCACACCACAGTCTGTATTGCTTAAGGTTCTAAATTAATTTTAAAAAGTTGACACCTCCTAGACTAGGAGATGTTATTCATATCGGACACATCCTCACTCATAACATATCTATGGTTTAAATTATGACATATACATTTATGAATTTTTATACAGACAAAAAATGTTCATATAAAATATCTTTATCTTTTTAACTGTTTATTCCAGTGATCTCTTCTTGTGAAGATCCCTAGAAAGAATCTTATTGCTGAGACTGACAGCGAATCAGAGAGTCAATGCATAGGAAAAGAGATCTTGTGTGTCTCCAGACTGTTGCTGTAAAATCATGGATAACAAGAATCTATTGTCACCTGATTTAATGTGAGGTGAGTGTGGTGCCAGTTCTTGGCCTACAATAGCTAAAACATTTGCTATTCCATTCCTCACTAAAGTTCCAAATATTTTCATGTCAGAATTCATTTTAGAGAACCACACATATGTTTGAACTCAGGTAAACTCAGAGACTGATATCTAGCACTAGTTTCCAAGTTGCCCCCAACAAAGCCTGAGCTGTAGGTTAATCCCCAACAAGACCAGAGTTTCCAGGTCACACCCTCAACAAGACCGGTGGTCTCAGTATATTCCCCACAACAAACCTACATCCCAGGTTACAGGCCCATACCTTGCCTAAAGGCTCTCAATGAAGATGGGAACAGAAGTCAAGTTTATGATATGACTCCCAGCACTGGTCAATTATGTTAAAGGCCACAGTAGCTTTCCAATTAGATGCTTGCAAATGTACTCCCTGCTTGACGCTTACCATAAAGCCTTGCCCCTATAGACATTAGGGACACCCCCACAAAACCATAATGTGCAATGGTGGTGCATAGGAGGAGGGATCCCAAGCTAGATCTAATAGAATAAGGACCCTGTTTTGAGTTCCATCAGATCATCTCCAGAGTGATATTTCAGGGGTGGGGGTGGTGGTATTACTAGTATTCCCCTGGCTCAATGTACTCAATTTCCACTAAGATGGAATAGCAGGCTAAGACGTGTCTTCAAAATAAAAAATGGTTGGATTGAAGCAATGATGATAGAGCACTGGTCCAATATTCAAAACATATGGTTCACAATAAGGTCCAGACAAGGGCTCCAAACAACATTTCTAACTGACAATGAAACTGGTAGGGCAGCCTGCACAGCAGCCTGGTCCTGTTACTGTGCCTTCTCCTATGTTTAGACAACAACAGAAAGCCAGAAGCTTTCTGGGCTCCTCGGTATACTGGCTGGGGTAACAAATCCAAGTGAGGAGTGTGGTGTCTCCAGAGTCCTGATAAGCACACTACCTGTTGTGCTTCTTTTATTGTTGTTGGAGTGACCAAGTGCAATGACTTATCTTTCACCGTCTAATTAATGTCACTGTGTACCCTACACCACTATATTCTTAAGCATTTTACTCAATTAGAAGATTGCTAAATTTTAGTTGGATTTTTTTTTTTAATTTTGATGCACTTATTGGTTTCCAGTGAATCCAAATTAATAGAAAAAGGTGTTTACTAGATCAGTAACTGCACACCATGTTCCACAGATGTGCTCATCTGCTGAGGTAAGGATGGCACTAAGTCACCTTTATACCTAGCTGCCTCCTCTCTTCACTGTTCACCCCACTGCTGACCTGTCATCTATGAACTGCTCTACAGGCTTCTGATTCCTTGCTCATATTCAGATGTTTTTTCTCCATCTCTCAAGCTCTGCTTTCACCTTACTAAGCTTTTCTTCCGAGAAGCAAAGTCAGTGTCTTGTTATGATGCAGCCTTTGCTGCTGCTTAATGAAAAAACTAAAAATCTCATGCTGGCCATTGTGTGAGTTATCTTTTACAATGCAGATTTTCTTGGTGTTCTCCTACTAGAGACCCTCCAGATCCATATGTGACTTCTGCAGCTGGACCACAAATGTGTATTTAGTAAATAATGTTTTAAAAATGCATTGGGATAAGAATGAAATTATTACACATTGAAGGCACTCAAGTTGTGTAGACTATTTGTCACAGTTTATGCCTTTGATTAAACTGACAAGGAGTCTAGGCTTGATACAGAAAATGAATAAATACAGATGAAAAAGAGAAAACCCAAAAGTGGAACTTAAATTCCCCTCTGAAATTTATTTTAATATTCTATTATTGGTTCCACTTGTTTTCCCATTGCTGTTACACACATATAAAAATGTAAGGTAGAAAGGGATATGTGTGAATGTATGTATTCATGTGATATTTTTTTCTATCCACTTTCAAATTCGACAGATAACCATATCAGTTACAGGTTGCCCTGCTAACACAAGAGAGAGGCAGAGTTGTGGCTCAACCAGAAGAAAATGAGGAGGGCACCTGGCCCAGAGCAGGGAAGGATACACTGGGATCAGGACTTCAGAGACTGTGCTGTCCTGGGGTGAGGTGTCTTTAAACCTGGGCTTCCAGTTCAGTATGAGCAAGGAGGTGGATTAAACAGCTAACCTAACACAGAAGAATAATGTGAATTAGCCATCACTAGCAATGTGTACTGTGCACTGTGGCTACCAACTGGAAAATATATTCTTTAAATACCAAAGACATGAACATTAAGTAAGAGATGGGATGAGAGTCACAAACAGAAAAGCACAGGAAAACTTGGTTCATGAAAGAAAGGAGTCGCAAACATATTGATTAGCTAAAAGATAAGATATTTCAACACATCTTCCCTCAAGATCTTCAAGGACAAATGATAATATCTCACACTTGAGATCTCAGATATTGAGAATAGCTTCTTACGACAATAGAAGTATATTTAATCTCCTTGATTTTCTCTGATGTATATTTATTCAAAAGTTAATAGAAATATTGTCCAGAAATTTGATTTTGATAATAAGCCTAATCTGTGACTGGGCAGTAGTACACTTGGACAAAAAGATTATTGTCATAACAGAATATGAACCCTGGCAGTCTTTTGCCACATTCAGTATCAAATCTAGAATTGAAGGTGGGGCTCATTTAAAGACTATTTTATAAAGCAAAGTATATTTATATTCACACACACACACACACACACACACACATATATATATATATATATATACATATACATGCATATAATTGAGTATCATATACCAATACATACACAAATGTTTGAATTAATTAATGTGTCCCCAAGTGTTGGATAATGTTGCCAAAATTAGATACCATTTTATGAAGACACTTTGATACGTGCTCACACAGAAATCATTGGCCGACAATTGAATATAGTCTGTGATGCAGTGTTTTTTCATATTGGGCCCTTGACAAAAGTGGAAATTGTGAAATCAAGGCAGATATTTGACATATGATATTGACAAAGTCTCAACAGAGAGAATCCAGACAGTCTCATTTTCCAGAATTGTGAACTGGAGCCCAATGTATTAAATTCAAACTAAACCATGACACATTTGAATCTATTAAAAGAGTTATTGATGTTATAATTAAATTTTAGTGTTTTCTAAAGTTATAGGTGGAGAAACAGGAAAGAACCAACAGTTTGTGTACACAGCTAAAGATTTCTGATGCATGAAAAAAATTAATGATTTACCTAAAATCAATAACTTCATTATAAAAATTGTCTCCAATTACCTCCATTGGCCTAAGGAAAAACCCACAGTCACTTCTCAAATCTCCATCATTATCTTCACTATTCTTTATCCTCCAAAAGCAAAATGGTCAAAAGCAAAATGGTCTTGTCAAACAGCACAGGATGAAAGAAAATTTTAGGAACAAAAATTAAATAGTAAATGCACAAGGCTTCTTCATGTCTGCTAGGCAGGCTCTCAGATGGAGCAATTGTGAAATCCATTTCTTATAAAGACAGAAATCACACAGACATTTACAACTAAGTGTCTGTTTTAAGGCTACTGCTGTCTGGAGACCCACATAATCTTATTTACAATTCCTTTCCATTCAAACTATGGCATGGTCCCTGGATATCTTGAGAAAAATTCTGGCCTCAAGCTCTACGTCTGAAGTCTGAAAATTTTGATCAAAACATTTCTGAAAACATAGTTTGGAGATCACGTTCCCCATCCTCAGGTGCCATGATTTCATTCATATTTCTGAAAGCATGTTTTGGAGATCATTTCCTCCATGCTCAGGTGCCATGATTTCATTCATATGCATTGAATAATTCCCAAGGACTCTTGGGCAGATTGGACCAGAATACATGTCAACAGCCATATGGAAAAACACAATGAATTTCAACAGCACTTTCATAGACAAGAGTTTAGAAGATAATAAAAGTTCAATATCATTCACACTCTGAGAAGAATCATGGGACATTATGTCTTACACTATCTAGTGTAGGGAAGCACAGCCTCACATGAAAAATTGAGCAAGGTGTTGAACATTCTCTCTGTTGTTCATATACTATCATGTGCTAGTCATGTTTACAAAATATCTTCAAACTTACTGTGATTCCTGTCATGTGGAGAATATGTGATTATGCTAAATCCAAAATGACTCCATTATAAATATTCAACACCCATTCTGTCCAATATCAGTACCTGTGCAGACATTCACTGAGATATTATGCTGATCTTTTGCCTGATAATCAGTCCCTGGCAATAAATGGCATTTGATGCAACATTGCTGATTAATGATTGAGAAGAATTTCATACATTTTACTCAAAGGAATGAAAGAATTTGGGTGTCATTTATGAGAGAGAATTTTATTGCTAATATTAGTATATAAATTCTATTTTCAATTCATGTTTAGTTGGTCTTTGTTTTGAAACAGTCCTGCCTTCTGTAAGATCGCAACAACACACATGTATGTCTGTTATGCTAATTTATGTAACTTGGTTAGGCTACAAGGAGTGACACAGATGGAGCATTGAATTTAATTTTGTGAATTTTTGAACTACCTTATATTTTTCCTCAAAAATATCTACACTGAGTGCAATGGACTCTTTCTTCTTCTTCTTTTTTAAATGTATTCTTAATCTATTTTTACAGTCCATTTTTATCACCCTCATGTTCCATCCACTGACAGTTCCATATTACACACCTCCCCTGGGACAACCCATAGCCATAGGATCTTAATTTGAGAAGCTTCACTTCTTTCTTGTTTGCTTGTTTTGATTTTTGAGCCTAGGTTTTCCTCTGTAGGCCTAGCTGGCTTGAAACTAGGTCTGACTACCAGGTTGGCTTTGAGATCAGAGATCCAACTGCTTCTGCTTCTATCCCCAATCTGCTTCTTTCTTATAGGTGCTGAGACTAAAGTCTTGCACCACCAGACATGGCAGAATCTTGACTCATTAGGCAATACAAATAGAAGCTAGTATTTTGGGTTTACCACCAAATTTTCCACAGTGTAATGCTTGGGAGGGTATAATTAACTAACTGGAGATTTCTCTGTATCAGGTCAAAAACTTGCCCTCGGCATTCCATGGATAACCTGAAGGTTCAGAGGGAGTACTGTCTCAATTTTTCAAAAATTCAGCAGATTCTAAAGAGCATGGACTACTGACTGCATTTACCAAACCTGAGTACAGGATCTTCCATGTCTCAGCCACTTAATTTCTGTGGAGAGCCAAAACACGGCTTTAAGGATGGCTGGATTGTTGATTGTGGTCTATACTCATTTTACTATGTATTTGACAGCTTGGACAACCTGAGATACAGCAGAAGATTGAATTGTGCCATGAAGGGCTCAGAGGTCTTCCAGACTAAGAGTCAGAGGGAGCTACAAGTGTTCTTAAGTGATGTGGACAAAAACAGACAAAGGTATAGAGGATCCAGACCAACCCTTGACAAGTTTGCTCAGGGAGAAAGGCCTGGAACTTGAGAACTGTGATGGTGGAGGCTGCACTGACCAGGATCCTGCTTCTGATATTTACAGGAATCTAGGCTGCTGGGCATGCTATCAAAGGGCTTTCGGCCAGAAGAAGAAGTGAAAAAATTCACCAAGAACTCTGTTTGGGGCCCAGGAACCTTGATGCCTGCTAAGACTTGCAATTAGGGATCTTCTGTCAGCTCCTTTATTACAGCAAAGGAACTCACAAGGCAGCTGTATCTTTGCAGCCATCTACTACATGTTTTTTGTTTGTTTGTTTGTTTGTTTTTTGTTTTTTTGTTTTTTACAGCTTTCTTAATAAAAGTCTTGAAATGCTGCAAATTTGTATTCTTGAAATGGACCTATGTAAAAGGTGAAGTGTGGAGTGGAAACACATCAGGATACACTGTTCTCTAAACTAGACACCCCAAATAGATTTGTTGGCCAATTATCCATTTTCCTTTGCATCTAATTAGTTTTCTATTATGTTTTACTCTAGACATCTGCATCCAGAGTGATAGGATCTTACTTTGAGAAGTGTCACATACCTTTTTCTTGCTTGTTTTAACTTTTAAGCCTAGGTCACAGGACTAAATGGTGATTCTATTAAACAGAAGTTTTCAGGTAGTCTTAGGAAACCTGGTTCTCATGTGTCCTGGAACATAATATAACCAGCACACAGGGAGAAACCTTGAGAACTTTGAGAAACGCCTGTGCTGAATCAACATGGATGACAACTATTCTGAGAGTTTAGAGATTCAACACACCCCAGAGATATCTAGAAATGATGGCAAACAGAGAGGACCTGAAAACAAAATGAAATTATGTTTGATCACATTTCTTGTATACTGGCACATGGGCGCCAGGGGTTTCATCCAGGGTTTCCTCCACACCTTGTAAACCCTGGAAATGGGTTTACAAAGGATCTCACTAGAGCCTCCCTGGTAAAGTCTGGATCCATTTGAAGAGTAAAGCACATAGAAACAAAATCAACTATGTTGTTTGCAATCAAGGTCTGATTTACTCTCAGCCTGCTGACAGCACAGCATCACATCTCCTGCACACTCACAGTAGGATACCAAGAATTTTGGTCAGTGTATTGGTGCATGGGTTCCAGATCTTGGGTTTGGACAGAATCCCACTGCTTCCTGCCTGGTAGGGTCTGATCTCATTGGCAAAAGGATAGCACCTAGAAAGAAAATCACCTGTGAGGTTTGAAATCATTATGGAATTTCAGGGTGGAGTTGTTGACAGCCTAGTGGAATTTAGCTAGGCTGCAAGTCTCAAGTTGAAATAGTTATTGGCTTGCAGCTCAGAGCCAAGAAACATTTATCTTTCTGGCCAGACTCATTTCCTGGCCAGGTTCATTCTCTGGGAGAGAACAGTAGAGACCACAGAGTGTATTTCTCTGTGTAACCAGGGCTGTTCTCAAAATCGCTTTTACTTGATTACATCACAAATTATGCAAAATCCAAAACTTAAGGACACAACTTCAAGGGATTTATTGTTTAATTTGTAAAATGTAATCAGGTTCTTTGAAGTAGGAACACTCCAATCAAAGCAGATCTCTTTGATCTTGAAAGACAAAGGCCTTTAATCTGGATGTGGAGCAAGAAATTGACATAACTGTGTCATTGTGATTGTTATTATTTCTATGAGCCAGGTTTTGTCTGCAAAAAGATTTGCTATAGTCGTGGGGTGTCTTCACAGCAATGGAACTCTAAGACTGTGCTCTTTGGCATTTTAATATAAAACTTAAATAAATGTCCCTTATAATTTTAACATATGCACTCTTGCCAATTAATTGTCTACTTGAAAGTGTGAGTATGAAGGCTGAAGAGAGAAGAATGGATGTAGGATGACTGTGTTTGTGTCCATTTCTGACACAACTTGCCTACCTCTCCCTCCACGAACTAAATCAAGCACCTAGAAGCATTTTCTCATAAAATTCATGATTTTCAAGGAATTTGTTTCTAATATAACTGAAACAATATATAGAAAATAGTGTTAAATTGAAGATTTTCACTGGAAATTATTCAGATAATTTTGTGTACATAAAACATCTCTAAATAATTGAAAATTTATATAGAAATATTTTCTGATAAAATTAAAGTTTATCTTAACTAATATCTGTAGTGATATTGAAGATATATGTGTGTGTTCAAATTGAAGAATTAATTGGAAAATAATAAGAGTAAAATAGTAAACATAGAAAATATACCTAGAACATTGTCCAATAACCTAGAAAAATTTTTGATAAAATGAAGATTTTGATGGAAAATATTTCTAATACAATTGAAGTAATATACAGGAAATGTATTATAATTGAAGATGTCAGAAAAGATAATACAGATAAAATATTAGACATATAAACTATTTCTAAACTAATTGAAAAAGGTAGTAGAAACATTCACTGAAAATGTGTGAAAAAATAAAGTAGAACTTGAAATAATGAAGGTTTTAATTGAAAAACAATACAGATAAACAGTAGACATAAAAAATTCCTAAAGTGATTGAAAAATAAACTAGAAACATTTTCTGATAAAATTGAGATGGAGGATAGTGAAGACTTTTTCCCAATCAGTAGGTTTCCTATTTGTCCTCTTGACTATGCCCTTTGCCTTACCAAATCTTTCCAGTTTCATGAGGCCCCACTTATGAATTCTTGATCTTTGTGCCTGAGCAGTTGAAGTTCTGTTTAGGAAATATACCCCTGTGCCAGTGAATTCAAGCCTCTTTCCAATTTTTTCTTTTATTATTATATGTGTATCCAGTTTTATGTAGAGGTACTTCATCCACCTGGGCTTAAGCTTTGTCCAAAATAACAAATATGGGTTTATTTTCATTTTACTACATACAGATTGCTGGTTAGACCAGCACTATTTAATGAAGATAGATTTCTTTTCCATTGTGTATATATGAAATTACTAGGCACTTATGACACCCTCACATGTACATGCAGGCAAAACAGCAATGCACATACCATAAAAAATTTTTTTAAAATATGTTTATTCACATTCTGAGTGACCAGCTTGTTTATTTTATTATTAAAAACAATTTTCTTATAAAAAAAAGCATTTTCTGAAAAGGAAAAGAAAGACATGTGTCTCAGTAGGGCTTTCACTGCTGTGCACAGACACCGTGAGTGAGGCGACTCTTAAAAGGCCAACATTTAATCGGAGCAGCTCACAGGTCAGGGGTCAGTCTGTTATCAAGGCGGGCGCATGGCAGCATCCAGGCAGGTGAGGAGCAAGGAGAAGCTGAGAGTTCTATATCTTCATCTCAAGGCTGGAGATGGAGGACTGACTTCCAGGCAGCTAGGGTGAGAGGGTCTTAAGCCCACACCCACACTTACACAGCTACTCCAACAAGGCCACTGTCTCTCCAAAAAGGACACACCCACACCAAAAGTGCCACATATAATCCAACAAGGACATGCCCACTAAAACAAGGCCACACCCACCACAACCTGGCTACCCCACTCCAACAAGATCATACCCAAAGGAAAGGGACACACCAACTACAACAAGGCCACACCCACTCCAACGGGGACACATCTAATTCTAAAATTCCATGCCTACTCCAACAAAGCCAAAGCCAGCAAGTTCAAACCCATTCCAAGAAATCTGAATGCCTCTGTGCTGGCTCTCTGCCAGGAATAAAGGAATAATGTAAGTTGTAAAGGAACAATAAATTCATTAATAATTTAGAAGTCCCTAGTGCTCAAAAGGCACCATTATTGGTCAAAGTTTCAAAAATGTTAAAAGTCCAATGGTCAAAGTCTCTTCTGTGATAAATCCTATCATGCAAGTGTTATCCATACATTCAAAAACAAAAAGAACATTATATACCTTAAAATTCAAAGGATATACTATATCATTCCTAAAGGTAATAATGAAGAAATGTTGGAGCTAAGGAAGACCAAAGCCAGCTGAGCAATCTCAAAACTCTGCATCTTCCATGTCCAATGTCAACGTGTTCTTCAGATCTACAACTCCTTGCTGCTTTGTTCACTAAAGTACAATTCTTTCTCGTAGACTGGTCTTATTCCATTATTGGGCAGTTATCACACAGTTCTAACATCTCAAAAACTTGAGGTACCAAAAGTAACTTCAATATCATAGCTTCTTCTTTCAATGTCCAGGATACACAAATGATCATCTCTGATCCTCCAAAGAGATTGGGTCTCTTCTCCAGATCTCCCCTCTTTATAACCCTATGCTGTAATTGAGTTCAATCTACTGCTCCGTCTATTCTAGCTTATCAACCCATGGTCCTTGCATGTTTAGTGTGTTGTGGTCTTTTGTTGCAACGAGGCTTGATCCATAACCATAAGCTTTGATGTCCTGGAACATACTCAGAAATCTACCTTGATCTCAGAGATCTGCAGGGCTCTGTCTCATGAATGCTGGGATAAAAAGCATTCAACACCCAACCTAGACAGAAGCTTTTCCTTTTAGATCTTAATTTGAAAACCCAGAATAGCAATCAATATCCATCCCTTGTCAGATTGACACATACTTGAATCTTCATACTTCAACATGAAAACAATAACCAAGTAATAATGATTCCTAACATGATAAAGTTTACTTTCATACAACTGCAAATCCATTTGTTTACCTGGATGGAATCTTGCCATAATGTAACCATTCCTTTAATACCAATGAATATTCTTGATCACAGGATTTAACTTCATTCAACTTCCTGATGAAGTCTTATGTTTTGAACCTCCCACTTAATTCATGATTGAATTCATTAGGTTTATCTCTGGAACAGAGAATTAGGAGACTTCTCACTTGTGAATATACTTTTCCACATTGATTACATTAATAAGGTTTCTGTCTGTTATGTGTTCTTTTATGTCTTTGGAGATTACTCTGAAATGAAAAGGCTTTACCACATTGATTACATTCATAAGGTTTCTCTCCAGTATGTGTTCTTTTATGATACTGGAGATGACTGGGTCTTGCAAAGGCTTTACCACATTGATTACATTCATATGGTTTCTCTCCTGTATGTGTCATTTTATGTCTTTTGAGATGACTGGGTCTTGCAAAGGCTTTACCACATTGATTACATTCATAAGGTTTCTCTCCAGTATGTGTTATTTTATGTCCTTGGAGAGCACTGCACTGTGCAAAGGCTTTACCACATTGATTACATTCATAAGGTTTCTCTCCAGTATGTGTTCTTTTATGATATTGGAGATTACTGTGCTGTGCAAAAGCTTTACCACATTGATTGCATTCATAAGGTTTCTCTCCAGTATGTGTTCTTTTATGATATTGGAAAGCACTCTGCTGTGTAAAGGCTTTACCACATTGACTACATTTATAAGGTTTCTCTCCAGTATGTATTCTTTTATGACATTGGAGATTACTCAGTATTGCAAAGGTTTTACCACATTGATTACATTCAAAAGGTTTCTCGCCATTGTGTGTCATTTTATGTCTTTGGAGATGACTGGGTCTTCCAAAAGCTTTACCACATTCATCGCATTCATAAGGTTTCTCTCCAGTATGTGTCCTTTTATGATATTGTAAAGTACTGTGCTGTGTAAAGGATTTTCCACATTGACTACATTTGTAAGGTTTCTCTCCGGTATGTATTATTTTATGAGACTGGAGATAACTCAGTCTTGCAAAGGCTTTACCGCATTGACTACATTTATAAGGTTTCTCTCCACTATGTGTTCTTTTATGACATTGAAGATTACTCAGTCTTGCAAAGGTTTTACCACGTTGATTACATTCATATGGTTTCTCTCCACTGTGACTTCTTACATGCCTACAATGATAATTAGCATGTGAGAAACTTTACCATATTCATTACTCTGATCAATCATGTAATCAATATGGATTATGTTTACAATTTGGTCTAATGGTAAAGAATCACGAGATCTTAAGGTTTATTGCACTTTGCATGTTCATGGTGTTCTCCCTCATCATGAGTTGTTCAAGACACCTGTGTTGGTTATTACATGGCTCATATGTATAACACCCTCATTTTATATGGGATTTTTATATAATATATTTTTAGCTATCTGAAGAAAGTTGAACAACTCTGATGTTTATAACAGTTATTGTATTCATAATTTTTCTGGTACTGTGAATTATAACACATTTGACTGTGAACCAGGACACATAGAAAAACATTTTGAATTCCTAGTACCCATAAAGATTTTCTACCCTGTGAGTTTGGGGATGTTCTCTGTAAAACTAGAAAACCAATTAATTTCAAATGTCTATCATATTACTAATTTTTCTCAAAAGCAGAATACTACATATCTTCTCATTGTTTTAGAACAAATACTTTGTTTGTTCTTTCAATAACCCTATACTCCCATGATTTTTATCCATTGTGAAACATGACACATAATATACCTAATAAAAAAGAATGACAAATGAAATGCTTACACATTGCATTCACACTGTTTAAATTTTGTTTCTCATAACATGTGCAATATAGATTAATGATTCTCCACAACAACATTCTTGTTTCTCATAAAATTCCCTCTCACGAAACTTAACCATATTACTGCAAGAATATGTGTATCTCAAATTTACTATGGTCTATCTGGCCTAGTTCTTTGAATATTTTGGATATAAATTTATCAGTATTCAATGTGCAATATCTAAGTACTAATATAGAGATTTGTAGTTCCACAGAATATCTCTAATGAAGCTACATATCAAATGGATACACATATCACATAACAGCTCTTGAGGTACATGGTTTTATAAAAATATTATAATCATATCTACACTTAAAGGACTGTTATTTAATACTCTTGCTTTTTGGTTGAGGTTCCAGAAGATATTAAAATTTCCTCAGATGCAAATTTGTATTAGCTTTCACAAGAAAATTACCTTTCATGTCTTCTTCTACTTTGGCAATGTTCTTCAAGATGATGGTCTTCCCAATTATATCCTAAAACACAATACAGGAAAATGAATGTTTCTGTGAATTTTCACTGCACTGTGAAAGTTACAATGAAAATTCAGTGAAAGTGAATTATTCAGGTGAATCTACATTATTTGCAATTAAATAATTAAAGATCATCAATAACCTAGAAACATTTGTTTTCTTTAGGAAAAATAACAGTCTTACCTATACTTTTGAGATTCAGGTAGGTTTCCATCATCACATCTTTGTAGAGATTTTTCTGGGAAGGATCCAACAAATTCCACTCTTCCTCGGTGAAGTTCACATGCACATCATCAAAAGTCACTGCATCCTAAATAACCCATACATGTGTACAACACAAAGCATGATACTAACATCACTGTAAAGGAAATATATGATTTCTCAAAAACATTCATATAATTTTTGTCTTGATCCACTTATTTGCTGTCTCAAAAGTTATCATCACAGTGCCATTTTAGAAGGAGCTTGAATTATAAGATATACCTGTTTCACTTTTGAACTTGTTGAATAGGATACAACCTTGCCAGATAAATGCCGATTGAGAGGGAGAGGCAGAGGAAACAGATCGACAATACTGAGCACACATTTGCAAAAATTGTAGGAACAATTACTAACTACAAATATGATGGGCAAGTTGGGTTTATTTGCTCATGTCTTTAATTAAAGAGGTACAAAATGGTGTATGTCATTAAGTTGGATGCCAGCATATCTATGTAATGTGTTACAGGACAGATTAAGTTATGTATCCAGGCCTTCATTCCCCTGCAACAATCAACCAAGGAAACAAAAAGGATAGATAACATGCTATTCTTTGCTTATTTTCCTACAAAGAATTGTACATTCACTGAAGTTCTTTATTCGTCTTGCAGCAACCTGAAGTACAACAGTTTAAACTGCAACATTAATAAAATTTTACTAAAAGTGTATGCATGTTTAAACAGTTACAAATAGACAGATGAAAATACTAGCAGTGTAAACGTTGATCATAAATATGCAATGTAGGGCAGGAGAGAGAGCTCAGCAGTGGAGAGCTCTCGTTGGTCTTCTACATAATGGGGGTTAATTTCTACCATATGCATGGATATCAACAACTACCCATTACTTCAAGATCAGGAGTTCTGTGGACATCTTCTGACAACAGTAAAGATGAGGAATTCATGATACTCGCATTCATGCTCACTCCTATTCATTCAAAATTTCCAGAACAACCAAAAGAGTGAGGAAGAACATTATACATACATACAAATGCAATTAGCATACATCGGTTGTATTAAGGCCACCTAGCACATAAGTAGCAGAATTTAAGGGAATTCTTCATGGGGGTTCTCCAACAACTGGAGCAGGGACTATCCCTAAAACTGATGCCTATCTTTGGAATCCAATGACACTGAAGCCTCAGGTAGTACTGATGTCATGAACATATGTCATCTTGAGAAACTTATTGCTTATTGTGCATGCCACCTCGTTTATGTGGTTTCTACATTGACTCTCAAGACGACAGAAATAGCTTCACAGAGAAAATTTGCCTTGAAAATGAAAACAAGAGGAATGCAATTAAAAATATTAAACCACCAGGCTTGCAAAATAGCTTAGCATTAAATGCAAATGGGGCTAAAGCATCTTATGTGTTTAGGGGCAGAGTCCAAATGATGAATGTATGAGAGCATGAGAAGAAACCTGAATGATCAGGTTCAACTACAGCACAGTAGACACACAGAACAAAATATGTCCTGTCCTAAAAAGCAGGGACACACCTGGAGTAGACACTGAGGGTATGCCCAATGAACATCGCCCAGCTGGAGACCAACCTTGTGGGCAATCTCCAATCTTTAACATTATTATGGATACAGTGATATGCTCCCAGACAGGAGACTTTGGTAAGTCTTCAATGAGAGGCTTCACCCAGCAGCTGACTGAAATAGATGCAGAGAACCACAGTGAAACATGGGATGGATCTTGGAGATTCCTAATGAAGACTTGGAGAAGTATTGAATGCCCTGAAGATGGTAGAATTCCATAGGTAGTCTAACAGACTCAATGACCCTTTAATCTTGAGAGACTGAACCATCAACAAAATAGCAGATACCGGCTGAACTAAAGCCCCTGGCACATAAGTAGCAAAAGTTCAGGTTATACTCCATGAGGGTCCTGCAACAACTGGAACAGGGGCTTCCCCTAAAGCTACTGCCTATCTTTGATGTCTGTTCCTTTAACTGTACTCCAAAGTCTGGCCTCAGTGGAGAGGATGCACTTAACCCAGCAGAAACGGTGTGGGGATACCCAGGGAATCCAATCAATTCCATTCTGAACCTGGATGCTATAGGCTCATGTTTATTCTGTGATGAAAATGCATTCAATCTACAGTGAAGCTAATAGTCTGCAGAAGCTCCTAGATGTCTCAAATGTCTAAAGTGTCGACTGACACTCAAGACAATATATTGAAAGTCAAATCGTTTAAAATCAGAAAGCAATTTACAAAGCTCTACCTAACACTGTACAAAAACCAGAGACAACATAACCTCTCTCCTGACTAAGTCTCCTGGGGGATTGTTAAGATCATAATTTCCTGCCTGAGACTTCTGCCAGCTTTCAATATGAGCAAGCATTCCCTCTTGAACATACCCACCAAACAGGTCAGTAAAATGGGAAAAAGGCAGTCAACATTCTCTGAAAATACAGACAGCAAACAATACCCTGGGAATAAAATTACCATTAAACAAGACAAACCCAGAGAGAAGTATCTAGACATATAACCACAAACCCAGATACTTAGATATCAGCATAGGAATATAATTAGCATAAGCCATGAAAATACGTCAACAGGAAATACAAGGTGTCCTGTCACAGCAGGTCCTCAAAAATTAAAACGTGCAAGAGTTCTGATATAAAAGAAGTTGTTTTGTGGAAAGGAGAGGAGTGAGAACCTGGGGAAGGGATAGGGGTGCACAAGAGGACCTGTGGACTGGAACACATATAGGGAGCAGAGAGCCTGGGATGAGGGTAGAGAAAGACTATAGCCGGGGCTTGTGTAGAGAACAGAAACAGGGAACAAATATAGAGAGCAGCTGAAGCTAGTGCTCCATGTATATAAAGCACACCTGACAACAGCACCAGCTGATGGAGGCAGGTAATGACTTAAGCAGGTGGTCAGTCCCTGAGAGCAGGCCATTGAAATTGCCTGCACGTTGACAACTACAGAGGCAAGGTTCACACACACCGAACAAGAAAGTAAGATAAATAGAATAAAGGGACTTATTGGTCAAAAAATAATTTGTGTATAAAATTTTACTGGCACTAAATAACTAGGAACACTGCAATGTATCAAAAGCAAAGACTTCAATTGACTGTAATAAAAGAATAACAGCTCAAAGGTCAAGACAATAGTTTTAATGAAATCTTGCATGAATAATTTCTAAACTAAAGATAAAGATTCCTATTAAGGCACATGAAGCAGCCAAAATACCAAATATAGTGAAACAAAAAAAGTTCCCTTGCCACAAAATATCCAACACACTATACATGTACAGAAATACGAATACTGCAATAAAAAATGAAACAAAAACAAATCATAGGTTAAAATAGACCTATTAGTTTCATACCTGCCCTCTCAATGTGTAGTGTAAAACACAAAGTGTTTTGGACAGATCCTTCAGAATCAAGAAAAGCATCCATGATGCTTCTACAAGCAAACCAATGGTACAAATGATGTGGGAAGATCCAGCCTTGATAGTAATGATATTCAGAGGTCACCATCTTATTTAGCAAGTAAGAAGCATCACTAGAAACCACACAGGTAGTCACATCTAGCTGATGTTTCCCATCCAACCATTGATAGGACCCTGCACCTCAGCACCCTCTGATCAGCCACCTGTTCCTCCCCATTGTGGGAAGATATACTGTGCTTACCATGTTCAGATTTCAGGGCTTCCCCGAGGTCCCCTCACAGCATAACACAGAACAGCAGAGCTCAGATCAGGAAACAGTGAATAATCCCGGTCTGCAAAGCCACAGGGAACTTGAAGAAAGGTACCCGGAAGATCCCGCCTCTTTCTTTGAATGGCAGGTCTGGCTTGAGTTCTGGATTGGCCAGTAAGCCTGACCACTCCTTACAGTTAAATTGTGCCTCTAGTCCAGGGTGAAATTTTTTACAGATCTTAGGAGTGGTTTGCACTCACTTAGCATTTGTGCCCTGCCTTGCAAGAGGACTTTCACACCAAGCAGCCCTATGGAAGGACCCCACTATTCCACCTCAGGCTATTCAGCTGCCTGCTACTCTCCTTGTTAGCAATGACCCTGCACTTGACAGGACCTAAATTCAGACCTTGACTGAGCTTTCCTCAGAGCACTTGCCTTCCCCTTCATGTAATCAAGGTTAATAAGTTGCATAGCCCATTCCTCAGGTGCACTGAAGATATCAATCTGACTCACACGGGGAAGGGTGCCCAGGCTATTAACTTTAAGTAGTGACTCTCGGAAACAAGAGTTTTCTTTTCTGACTTCATGCTGGGCTCAGGGAAATTGCAGCTCCCTTTCACTGGAAGATAAGTCCTTGATTTTGAAGTTTCCCTTGGCCTTGGCAGACAGCCATTATTAAAAGAAGAGGACAACCATCTCTGAGACATTATAATAAACCTTCTTTCTACATACACAGAAAAATTCACCCTCTCTATGAGATATTTTGATCTAGAGAATCTGTGCTAACACAACTGTGGGTTTTTCCCCACCTTGCCATGGGGAAAGATGTGCTGACTATAAGTAGTGTTCCACACAGTTTGTCATCTGTTTCCTTGTTTTCTCCCGGGTTTTATTCATATGTATCATCTAGTAGAAGGGAATTGTATGAAGCCACATAGCAAGCACATGTTTCCTAAAATCCCTCTTTAATGTTAAGAGCCTTGGCTCTTAACTGGGCTTCTTCTTCTGATGGGCCAGCTTTATACCTCCAGTGGAAGTCAAGTAACAGGTTATCCCCCTAGATATCAGAAAGAAGAAGGGAAAATGCTGTGCGGAATTCTCAAACAAGCTGTGTTGTCAGGTCGTGATGAGTGCAGGATCACTGCCCACAAAGGGGAAGAGAAAGCAGTTGAACAGCCTCATTTGCAATGGTGTTTCCTCCTCCAGTGCTGGGTGTGAGTACAAATGGAGAGGTTCTTGGAGGACAGGCACAAACGCTATAGGAGTTCAAAACTGACCTGAGATATATGAGAGGTCTGGCCCAGGACTGAAAGCACACTCTAACCTTGAGGAGGGGTAAGACTCACTGACCAATCGAGGACCCCATGTGCACCTTCCAGTCTAATAGGAGAGTCCCTCCAGGTGCCTTGCTGCAAGTTCATTGTGGCTGCACAAGCTTGAATGGTTCTCTGTCCTGCATTGAGTCCTGCTGTTGGGTAGTGTGAAAGAAATTCAAGTAAGTTCTGTTTTTGAGACATGTTGAGCACAGGCTCTCTGCCCATGATGAAGAAGAGAAGGGAGATGGGAAGTAAGAGCTTGTGTGTCGGGCATTCTCTGGGGATGGATGGGAAGCATTAGCCAGATGTAGCCAGATGTTTGCATCTGAGAGGTCCCTTGTGGTGCTCCTCACGTGCTAGATCAGGCTGTGACCTCTGAATAACTTCACTATGAGGGCTGAGTCTGCTCAAAACATTTCAACCAGGAATTGATTGAAGAAATGTCATGGGCAGGTTGCCAAACTTGGACAGATTTAGTTTCTCTTGAATTTTCTATAAGTTCTGCCCTTGGCATTTACCACTAGGGTGTAAGATCCACCTGCAATTAAGTTTGTGGAGCATTTAAAAGGCATCTCATGTGTTGCTTGGCACTGTAATATTAAACTGAGAAGTAGAAGAAAATATATTATGATGTAAAGGACTTACCAAGCATAGAAAATTGTAGCATTAGCTGATGTAAGTAGCATTTTGCTGATGGAGGACTGAGTTAAAACACCCCACAGATAGTATGCTAAGCAGGCCAGTTAGAGTAGGATGTTGGGATTCTCAAGTTCGTTCACCAGGTTTGTCTAGAAATCTGTCTCCAAACCGTAACAAAGGAGACACCTGTGGTGCACAACCAGTCACTTTGCACATAATCACAGCAATAATAATAATAATAATAATAATAATAATAATAATAATAAACAGGTCAGTAGCAAGCTGCTCAAAGTGTCCTTATAGAATCATAATCAACATTAAGGCCTGGTGTGCCTGAAACCCCCATTTTCTATTTGAGAAATGCATAGTTCTGCCACATGGGAAAGATTACATTGGGTGACAGCCATTTGAGAAGAAAAAACATCTATGGACTTGTAGACATGAGCCTAGCATGGCTGTCCTCTGAGAGGCTCCACCAGCAACTAACTGAGACAGATACAGATATTCACAGCCATCCACTGGAGTCAGGTCATGGATCCCTACGCAGAGTAAGGGGAAGGAATGAAGGAGCTGTGGGGATGCCACTCCCTTAAGAAGACCAAGAGGACCAAGTAAACCAAACCCTGGGGACTCCCAGAGACGAAGCCATCACATTGAGAACACACATGGGCTGGTGCACGGTCCCAGAAACACATGTGGCTGAGAACTGCATTGTGTGTACTCAGTGGGAGACTACAAACCTAACACTGTAGAGACTTGATGCCCCGGGAAGGAGAATGGGGGAGGGAGTTGGTATTAGAAATTGATTCTTGCACAGGGATGTCTACATTTTAAGCCCCAAGAAAAGCCAGTCCTCCTCCTCCTCTTCCTCTCTGTCTCTGTCTCTGCCATTTCTATCTCTAATCCCTCATCGCCCCTCCCCATGCCCTAAATAAACTCTATTCTACACTATACCATCCTGTATCTGGTCCTTCAGGGGGAGTGGTGCTCAGCATTGTCCGCGGAGGCTCCCCCTTCCCCCACACCACACCGCACCTCCACCAAACACACCCTTGACTTCCTGTTACAAAACACAACACTGACAAGCCTACCCAGAGATGTGAAGAAGTCAACATTGGAGTCACTATGGGGAAAGAGTGGAGGGTGACACCATTTTTGCTCACAGTGGCAATGCCATCTGGGAAACCCAAGTCACCCACACAGTCCTTAGGGAGCCATGTTTCCCTGGCAGGGCTGCCACCAGGAGCTCCCTCCACCCACGGGTCAGTTCCTGAGTCCTTGCCCTTGTTCTCATCTCATCTGTGGAGTGGGAGGGGTCATCCTAGGCTAACTAGCAATTTGCACCTCCCAGACCAAGGGGAGAAACCGAGGTAAAGCTTATGAAGAGCTTTGATCTATGTGGAAGGAAGCCACTGGGCAGCCATATTGATTACAGTAATGAAGGAAAATACTACCCCTGGTGAGGAGGGAAATGAGAGGGGAGCAAGGAGCAGAATATATAGGAGTCTCTAGGCCTGGTTTGTACCCACCCCGCCCCTTAACTTTTGAATGTCTATTTTGTGAGGCACAGTCACTCAATATTTAATATCTGGTGGAAAAGTTAGTACAAGCACAAATTCCAATAAATAGATTTTAGAAATATAAAATATTTTAATATAAAATCTATTATGTTATATTATTAATTATATATATTATATTATAATATATTATATAATATATATTATTATATATTATAATATATTATATATCATTATATATATTATTATATATTATAGTTAATCTGAGAAAATGGTTGCATACACTCTTGCAAGGCAAGACAGAGGACCGCAATGTCTAGATAAATAGCCCGAGTTTCAAACCTACCATGATGGTTAACCTCAACTGTCTACTTGATAAGATCTAGAGTGGCCAGGGGTGTTGTGATCATAAAAAGAGAAAGAGGAGAGAGACTGTGTTCTAACCACGGTGTGGGAGAAGGGCGTGCCTCACTGGGCCCACGCCAAGGCATCCCTTCCTCCTGAGGTTACCAGACACAAGACGGTATAGTACAGAATAGAGTTTATTCAGGGCATGGAGAGGGGAGTCAAGAGGGTAGTAGAGGCAGAGAAAGGCAGAGAGAGGGAGAGAGTAGAGAAACAGAGGCGGCCATGACCATGTGGAGAGAGAGGGGGAGGGGAGAGGAAGGGAGGGGAGCCCAGGAAGTAGCAAGAGTGAAGCTGAGAGTGAGAGGATAAGAGAGGTGGGAGGGGCAAGCAGCACCTTTTATAGTGCACCAGACCTACCTGGCTGTTGCCAGGTAACAGTGGGGAGGGGCATAACTGGCTGTTGCCAGGTAACTGTGGGGTGGAGCTTAGACAGAATCCTAATAAGGGGGAGGTGCCTCAGGGCGTGGCTCTAAGGGACTGCCTTGATTATCTTAACTGGTGTGGGAAGCACCACCCACTGTGGGCGGCACCATTCCCTGGCTAGGATCCCGGGCAGTGTGTGGAAAGGGGCTGAGCAGCAGCAGGCGTTCATTGCTCTTGGTGTCCTGATTATTTACACACCTGATGTGAGTGCGCAGCTGCTTCAGACTTCAGAGTGGCATTGCCCACCATGAGGGACTTTACTGTGAACCGTGAGCTGGAATAAACCTGTTCTCCTGACAGAGTGTTTTATCAAAGCAACAGCAGTGATTAAGATACTTGTGAATTGTCCTTTATCCAATCAAGGTGGTCACAATGAGAGGTAATGTTGTGTTTTGTTTAAATAATTTTTTAATTAGATATTTTCTTATTTACATTTATTTTTTTGCTTTTGGTTTTTTGAGACAGGGTTTCTCTGTGTAGACCTGGCTGTCCTGGAACTCACTCTGTAAATCAGGCTGGCCTCAAACACAGAAATCCACCTGCCTCTGCTTCCCAAGTGCTTTTTTAATTTTTTTTTTTATTTTTAAATTTACTTATTTATTTATATTTTTTATATATTTTATATTATATATACATATGTTTCTATTTATATTTTATTTACATTTCAAATATCCCCTTTCCTAGTTTTCCCTCTGAAAACCCTCTATCCCATCCCTCCTCCCCATGCTCACTAACCCACCCACTCCTGCTTCCCTGACCTGGTATACTCCTACCCTGGGGCAATGAGCCTTCATGGGTCCAAGGGCCTCTACTCTCATGGATGTCCAACAAGGCCATCCTCTGCTACCCATGTGGCTGGAGCCATGGGTCCCTCCATGTGTATTCTTCGGTTGGTGGTTTAGTCCCTGGGAGCTCTGGGGGTACTGCATGGTTCATATTGTTGCTCCTCCTGTGGTGCTGCAAACCCCTTCAGGTCCTTGGGTCCTTTCTCTAGCTCCTCAATTTATGACCCTGTGCTCACTTCAATTGTTGACTGAATGCCAAACCTCCATGTTTGTCATGCACTGGCAGAGACTCTCAGGAGACAACTATATCAGGCTCCCGTCAGCAAGCACTTGTTGGCATCCACAATAGTGTCTGGGTTTGGTATATGAGCTGGTTACTGGCCACAATATGCTTGCATTACCCTAACTCACCCAAACTGTTATTGCAACAACACTGAAGGTAAGAGGAGGCCCTTTGTCCACAGTCCGGCTATGCTGGCAGGTCTCGAGGTAGCCACAAGATGGCTCACAAATTTGGCCAGAGTGTATGAAAAAATAAAAGAGAGAAAATAAAAGCCCTGCAGCATTTTTAGACAGGGTCATGGAGACATTTTTGACAATACACACCCATGGACCCTGATTCCCCAGAAGCAAAGTCGGCAGTGGCTTGAGCTTTTGTCAATCAGGGAACACCATCTATGAAGACAAAGCCCCAGAGGGTGGAGTAGTTAGGACAGAGTTGTCTAAGAGATTTGAGGACAGTGGCACAGAGAGTGTTTAATGGAGGACTGACTGCAGAGGAGACGCAGATGAGAGGACAGAAGCAACAGACTGGAGACCTGGGAAAGACCCTGTGGTCAGCCAAGGCCAAATCAGAAGACCATGAGTGATGCCTAAAAAGGAGATAAGGGGGCCCTGAGACTCAAAAGTGTCCCCACCACAAGACCAGGGTAACCCTAAAAGTAAAATGGACACCCATCATCTTTTGTTGATACAGTTCAATACTATATTGTACTAAAACCTACATATAGAGTCTCTTCATCAGTTTATAAATGACTTTCCAGTGGCTACAGAAGAAAACAAAAATGGAGGGCCTCTTAGATGCCTTAAAATTGAGGCTAATTAAGCCTCTGCAAAGAAAAAAAGCCTTACTCTGCCAACTTCAGGTGACCTTTGTAGACCTGTGGACTGCCTACTCAGACCAGGGGTCCTGGCCTTAGCCAATGGCCCATGTGTCACCAATTGGCACAAGCTAACAACCACTCTATTTACACCTCTGTCACAATGGCTTCTGGGTAAAAATAATACCAGAAGGACTCATTACCAGCCACCATTCTTGAATCTCCCCAGAGAATCTACTCAGCTGCCCTGCTGTTGGACCCTGACCTTGCTGGATGGACCTCTGTATGACTGCTCAAATAGAAGTAGGGGTAACAGGGTTCACCAATGGCAACTGCCTCATTCAGGATGGAGAGGAGTGTGCTGGGGCAGTGGTGGTGTCAAATACCGAGATCACATGTGGAGGACCACACCTGGCAGGAATGTCAGCCCTGAAAGCTGAACTGGCAGCTCTGAAATGACATTAGAGCTGAGAAAAGACAAGACACAAATGGCTGGTGTGCTATTGTTACCTCTCATACCCATGGGGCCATTTGTAAGGAGAGGACCGATCTGATGGGGAAGGACTAAATTGCACCCCAGAGAGCAACAAGAAAGCCCAGTGGGTGGGCCCTAGAAATTGGGTTCCTCATGTCCTTGATTGCACCAGACCCAGGAGTCCCCACACTCTCTGATGAGACAAAATATATGATCTGGGCCAAAAACCTGTTGATGTCTCAGTGTTGTAAGAGATGAGGGAGGACAGCTAACTGACTACAAACTATGTTTGAGAGAAAATGGGTCTACACAGAAAAAAGGGAAGAAATCAGAGACTTCCTAGAGTTCATTGGAAATGAATATGCAACATGCACAATCTCATGGAACACAAAGAAAATGAAAGTGGAGCTAAAAGAAGTTCACAGCACAAAATGCCTACATGAAAAAATTGGAGAACTCTCATGCAGGCAATTTAACAGCATGTTTTAAAGGTTACAACAAAAAGAAGTGAGGGAGCAAAGAAAATGAGGAGGAGACATCAAGAAATTTTCAAGTTGGGGATGAAATTGATAAAATAGAAAGAGAACAATTCAAAGAATTAATGAAACATGGAGTTGGTCTTTTGATCCTTTTATTAGACAAGATAAACAAACCCTTATTAAAAGATAAAGAATATACAAATTAATGAAATCTAAAATGAAATGGGGGATTAATTAACAGGTAATGAAGAAATCCAGAGAGTAGTAAAGACATAGTTTAAAAAGGATGCATTCCACCAACTTGGAAATTCTAAAAGAAATAGCTAACTTCCTCAATAGATTCCACATCCCAAAATTAAACTAGAGAAAAACAACTTAAACTGACATAAACATGAAGGAAAACAGAATTCACTAAAAATATGTCCCCAATATGAGCCCACGTCTATGAGTTTTAGGGTAGAGTCCTACCAGACTTTCAAAGAGGATTTAACAAGAATTCAGTGTATTCAACAATATAGAAACAAAATAAATATTAGTCAATTTATTTTCTGAACCCCTGATTACTCATATATCCAGTCAGGAAAGACTGAGCAATTAAAGAGAATTACAGACCAATTATCCCTAAAACCACAGATTCAAAATACTTAAAAGATAAATAAAATAAAATACAAAACACATCAAAAGATCGTTCACCATTAACAGTGAGGAAGGCTTCATTCTAGAAACAGTGATGGTTCAACACAATGGGATTAAAGTGTAAAAAAAAAATCAAGAATTGATCAACTCATGAGGTAATATAAAATTCTCTGACAATATTCAACACCACTTCATGATAAAATTCTCGGAGTTCTGGTGTTTACTGGGGCTGGAACATGGCTCCTCCTATTCCATTATCAGCAGCTTTCAATATTTCAAATATATCACTGCCTAATCTTGACTTTCATGGAACTTGCTTAGAGATCTACCTTGATCTCAAAGATCTGCATGACTCTTGTGTCGTGAATGGTGGGTTAAAAAGCATGTAACACCATGCCTGGAACTAAGCTTTTCTGTTTATATTTTAAACTCAGAACCCAGAATTCAAATATATCCCTTGGCCATTTGATACATACTTGTATGTATATCCCTTGGCCATTTGATACATACTTGTATGTTCATATGTCTACATCAAAACAATAACCAGGTAATAATAATTCCTAACATGATACAGTTCTCTTTCATACAACTGCAAATCCATATGTTTAGTTGAATGTAATCTTGTCCTAGTAGAACCATTCCTTTAATGCCATTGAATATCCTTGATCACAAGATTAAATGGCATTCAACTTCCTGATGATGCCTTTTATTTTGAACCTATCTTTTTTATTTTTCCTTTCTTAGTTTCTATGTTTGTTAAAAATATTCATGCCAATTACTATGCAGTGATTTCCGTGACTTACTTTGTCAATACAATTAATGTAAACATCTTTACCTTAACCTCAAGGAAACTCTTCAGATGAGGGCAGCAAACTTCTTTGCAAAAGCATAAAAAAAAAAAAAATCTCCAGAGTGGAAATAATCCCAAGCACCCATGTCTATCATATCCTACTATGATACCCCCCTAATTCCCACTTAATTCATGATCATATTCATTATGTTTCTCTCCAGCACACAGAATTTGAAGACTTATTCCTAGTGAAAACACTTTACCACATTGAATTAATAAGTTTTCTGTCCGCTGTGTGTTCTTTTATGATACTGGAGATGACTGGGTCTTGAAAAGGTTTTACCACATTGATTACATTCATAAGGTTTCTCTCCAGTATGTGTTCTTTTATGTCTTTGGAGATCACTGGGTCTTGCAAAGGCTTTACCACATTGATTACATTCATAAGGTTTCTCTCCGGTATGTGTTCTTTTATGATATTGGAGAGAACTGTGACATGCAAATGTTTTACCACATTGTTTACATTCATAAGGTTTCTCTCCAGTATGTGTTCTTTTATGATATTGGAGATGACTGCGCTGTGAAAAGGCTTTACCACATTGATTACATTCATATGGTTTCTCTCCAGTATGTGTTCTTTTATGATATTGGAGAACACTGTGCCGTGCAAAGGCTTTACCACATTGATTACATTCATAATGTTTCTCTCCAGTATGTGTTACTTTATGATATTGGAAAGTACTGTGACATGCAAAGGTTTTCCCACATTGATTGCATACATAAGGATTCTCTCCAGTATGTGTTGATTTATGATATTGGAGATTTCTGCATCTTTTAAAGGCTTTACCACATATATTACACTCATAGGGTTTCACTCCAGTATATCTTCTTACATGCCTGCAATGATAATTAGCACATGTGATATCTTTACCACATTCATTACTCTGATCAATCATCTAATTAATATGAATTATGTTTACAATTTATCTAATGGTAAAGAACCGATCTTAAGGTTTTAGCACTTTATATGTTCATGTTTTTCTCCCTCATCATGAGTTGTTCAAGACACCTGTGATGATTATTACATGGCTCATATTTATAATACCCTCTTTTTATATAATGTATTTTAGCTATCTGAATAAAGTTAGAAAAACTCTGATTTGTATAACACTGATTGTATTCATATTTTTCCTCTAGTGTGAATTAAAACACATGTGCCTAGGAACCAGGACATACAGAAGAATTTCCAAATTCCTAGTACCCATAAAGATTTTTTTTACACTATGAGTTTTGGGATATTCCCTGTAAAGCTAAAAACCCAACTAATTACAAATGTATTTCATATTCCTAATTTCTTTCAAAGGCAGAATAATACATATCTTCTTGTTTTAGAACAAAAAAATTATGTTTCTTCTTTCCATATCCCTATGCTCACATGATTATTATCCATTGTGACACATGATATTCCTAATAAATGAAAGGTTTATGCATTGCATTCACACTGTTTGAATTTTTGTTTCTCATAACGTGTGCAATATGGACTAATGTTTCTTCACAACAATATTCTTGATTCTCATAAAATGCCCTCTCACCAAACTGAACCATATTACTACAAGAATATTAGTATCACCAAATTTTCTATGGACTATTTGCTTATTAGAATGTTTTGGATATAAATTTATCACTATTCAATGTGTAATTTCTAAATACTATGAGACTATACAGATTGGCAGATCCACAGCACAGGTCTAATGGAGCTACTTATCAAATGGATACACAAATCACATATCGGATCTTGAGGTCCATGGTTTTGAAAGAATATTTTAATCATATCTACACTTAAAGGACTGTTATTTTACACTTTTGCTTTTTGCTGGAGATTCCATAAAATATTAAAATTTCCTCAGAGACAAATTTGTAACAGCTTGCACATGAAAATTACCTTTCATGACTTCTATTATTTTGACAATGTTCTTCAAGTTGACACTTTTCACAATTATAGCCTAAAACACAGTAATAGATAATGAATGATATAGTATTGGAAAATAGGCAAAATTAAAGGTACTGTGAATTTTAACTGCACCGTGATAGTTACAGTGAAAATTCAGTGAAACAGAATTATTCAGCTCAATTTTTATACAATTAAAATAATAGAAGATCGTCACTAACCAAGAAACATTTGGTTCCTTCAGAAAAAATATAGTCTTACCTATAGCTTTGAGGTTCAGGTAGGTTTCCAACATCACATTTTTATAGAGACTCTTCTGGGAAGGATCCAGCAAATTCCACTCCTCCTCAGTGAATTTCACATGCACAACATCAAAAGTCACTTCATCCTAAATATCAAATACATGTACAACACAAAGCATGATACTAACATCACTGGAAAATAAATATATGCTTTTTCAAATATGTACTCACATAATTCTCGTGCTTGCTCTGCTTATTTTCTGACTCAGAATTTATAATTACTGTGTCATTTTAGAAGGATTTTTAATTATAAGTGACACCTCTGTCACTTTTGAACACTTTGAATAGGACACAACCTTGCTAGAGAAATGCCATCTGAGAGGGACATGCAGGGGAAACAGATCCACAGTACTGAGAACACACCTGAAACATTGTATGAACATTTACTAACTACAAACATGATGGGCAAGCTGGGTGTATTTGCTCATGTCTTTAATCACAGAGGCACAGGCAGGTGTATGTCTAATAACTTGACACTGACACGACCTTTGTAATGTGTTCTAGGAGACTAAAAGCTATATTTCAAAACCCTCAATCCATACAAAAATCAGCCAAGGAAATAAAAGTGATATAGAAATCACAGTTCTTTACTAAAGTTCCTGCAAAGAATTATACATTCACTGCACATCTGAATTCATCTGGCAGAAACAGGAAGTGTAACAATTTAAACTATAACATTAATAAAATTTTACTAAAAGAGAATACATGCTTAAGTTGTTACAAATGGACAGATAAAATAATAGTAATATAAATGTTGATCATAAATAAGCAACTTAGGGTATGAGAGCTCAGCATTGGAAAGCACGTGCTGCTTCCACATAATGGTGGGACCAACAGCTACTCATTACTTCAAGATCAGGAGTTCTGAGGCTATCCTCTGATAACACTAAAGATGATACAAAGATGGTATTCATATTCATGCACACAGGCAAAATATTTCCATTTATTCAAACATTTGAGAACAAACACAAGACTGAGAAAGAACAGCATTCATGTGAAACCTAACGAACCTGAATCCTCAGATAATATTGATGCCATGAATATATGCCATTATGAGAAATAGAATATAATCTATATATTTGGCCAAATTTCAACACTAAAGATGGGGAGGAAAAAATCGCACGAAAATATGCTTATATTGCAAGCACAAGACATGTGTCTTTTGCGGTTTCTCTTACTACGTTAAAGAGAGACGAGGTTCACAGAGAAATATGTTTTGGAAAAGAAAAGCAAAAAAATAACACAAATTTAAAAATATAAAACAACCAGACTAATAAATAGATTATTATTGAATAGCAAATGTTTCTACTGTATTTTATATAATTTAAGGAAAGAGATTTTAGTGAAGGTTTGGGAGCATGAGATGAAAGCTGAAGTGTCAGTTTCAACCACAACACAGTAGACACCATTAACACAATATTTCCCCTCTAATAGAAATGGTGGGTTAAATCTGGAGCAGAGACTGAAGAAATGGCCAATGAAAATTTGCCCGACTTGAGAGTGCCATCCTATGGACAGGCACCAATCCATGACATTATTAATGACACTCTGTTATGCTCCCATACTGAATCCTTGAGCAATTGTCCATTGAGAGGATCCACCCACCAGCTGACTGAAAAAGCTGCAGAGATCCAGAGTCAAACCTTGCATGAACCTTGGGGAGTCTTGGGCAGGAGTTGGCAGGAAGATTGAAACCCCTGAGGAGGATAGGAACTCCACAGGAAGACCAAGAGACTCAAGTAACAAGCACCCATGGGGACACTCAGAGACTAAGCCACCAACCAAATAGCATACACAGGATGGACTACGTCCCCTGGCACATATATAGCAGATGTGCAGCTAACAGGCTCAGAAGGTCGTCTAACAACTGTAGCAAGGGCTTTCACTATAGCTGTGGGGGTGGGATATCTTTTGAATCTGTTTCCTTAACTGGGCTGCCATGTCTGGCCTCAGTGAGAGAGGATGTACTTAACTCACAAGAGAATTGATGTACCAATTTTCGGAATACATGGGGGCCCCACAACCTCTCAAAGAAAAACAGAGGAGACTGGGGGAGGGACTCTGCCATAGCAAGGGACATATAATGGGGATAGTGATAAGGGTGACAATGAATAAATAAATTATTGGAAAAGCAAAATAGAGAGAAAAAATAAAATTTTCATTCTATAAACATTATCCTGGAAGGTATCTGGAATGGCTCCTACCAGAAGATCTTCCACAAGCTTCACAAAGAAAGCCAGACAGGACAGACAAGCAGCCAAAGACATCATCCTATCTAGAAGCTTTTTGTTTCAATCAACTGCATCCTGACCCTTGACACTATGGGCAAATATTCATCCTGTGATGAAAATGCATTCAGTCTTTCTTCAGGGATCCTAACAGTCTGCAGGAGCTCCTACACTGTTCAAACATCTAAAGTCTCTTCTGACACACAAGGCAAAATCTTGAAGGTCACCTTTTGTAACAGCTTGGGTACATCCTCTCCTTGTATACATCTCTCCATGGCAGATTTACCAATGTCTTAGTTATCTCAACAAGCTGTGGTCGCAAAATGCAACTCAAGAATCATCCTCATAATTTCAGTGCAATGAACTCTCATGGAGTCTTCCCTATAGCTCTGACTCCACCAAAAGATGGCTGGAATCGGGCCAAATTGAAACCATACAGGAAGAATCCAGGATCTCGAATTTATCATCTATCAGTTTTCAGAAGCCAAACCATATGAAAGATCCCCTTAAGTTTGGCTTCTAAGGTGATGGACTCTGCCTCACCTGGTCCACTTATAACAGCTAGAAAGTGAAAAAAATCAAGATGTCCCTCAACCAAAATATGGATAAAGATTATGTCGTTCATTTACAAAATGGAATTCTATTCAGCTAGTAAAAACAAGAACATTATGAATCTTGCAGGCAAATGGATACAACTAAATACTATCATCCTAAGTTAACTATCCCAGACCCAAAGGGACATGCATGTTTGTACTCACTTCATCCTTCAGATGACTGTAGCTCTGAAAGGTTGAAATGCTATCAACTTCACCTCTCTCCTGATTATGTTTCCTTATAGATTGCTAGGATTTTCTTACCCGGCCCACCTCCTCTCCTAGCTTCCAACATCAACAAGCAATCTCTCTTGAACATAACAAACAGGTCAGTAAAAGAGCCAGCACTCAGCCAACACTCTAAAAATCTACAAAGAAAACTGTAACACAGGAATAACACTCCCTCAAAAACAAGACAAACTGAGAACCTAGTACCTAGACCAATAATCACCAAAAATGCAAATACCTAGGACCAGCATAGAAAGATCTGTAATACCAGCCAGGAAAATAAGTCACCATCTTCAGGCTCTCACTCTTCTCCTTTTCCACAAAAAAAACACTTTTGTATCAGAGCTCTTGTGTGTTTTAAGTTCTTAATACATGTTAGAGAAAGAGGAGGAAGAGGAGGAAGAGGAAGGGGAAGAGGAGGAGGAGGTGGGAGGAGGAGGAGGAGGAGGAGGAGGAGAAGGAGGAGGAGGAGGAGGAGGAGGAGGAGGAGGAGGAGGAGGAGGAGGAGGAGGAGAAGGAGAAGGAGAAGAAGAGAAGAAGAAGAAGAGAAGAAGAAGAAGAAGAAGAAGAAGAAGAAGAAGAAGAAGAAGAAGAAGAAGAAGAAGAAGAAGAAGAAGAAGAAGAAGAACAAGAAGAAGAAGAACAAGAAGAAGCAGAAGAAGAAGAAGAAGAAGAAGAAGAAGAAGAAGAAGAAGAAGAAGAAGAAGAAGAAGAAGAAGAAGAAGAAGAAGAAGAAGAAGAAAATCAGCATAAAGAAAATATTTCCAAGAAAACCACAAATGAAAGCTTTCATTGACTAAGGGAAGGTGTCTATTAATGTACAAGAAGCATCAACAATACCAGATTGGGAAAGAGACATTTGCCATATCATAATCAAAACAATAAACATATTAGTTAAAGAAACAAAAAAAAAAATACAGCAGAAAAAAATTAACAAACCAAGCAAAAGAAAAACTAGTATTGTTTGAAATCAGAAATATTAGATTCATATCTGTGTTCTTTTTCTTAAGGAATAAATTCATTCCTTATTCAATGTTCTCCCTGCATGTATTACTGCAGGCCAGAAGAGGGCACCAGGTCCCATTACATATGATCATGGAACACCATGTGGCTGCTGAGAATTGAACTCATGGCCTGTGTAAGAACAGCCAGAGCTCTTAACCTCTGAGCCATCTCTCCAGGCCTAAACCTGCCTTCTTAATGTATATTGTAAAAGACAAAAAGCTTTGGACACAGTTGCTGCATAGTCACAGAACCCACCCAAGATTCTACAAGAAAGCAACTAGTCCAGATGTTTTGGACAGAATTACAATCAGCCGTGATACTGAAGCTATTATGAGGTCATTGCCTGAACTAGCAGGATAGAAGCACCACTACAAACCTCACAGGTAGTCACATCTGGCTGATGTTTCTGATCCAACCCCATAGAGGACCCACCACCCCAGTGCATACAGCTCAGCCCCATGTTCCTTCCCATTGAGGGCAGATATCTTGTACTCACCATGTCTTGATTTCAGCGTTTCTCTGAGGTCCCCCTCACAGCAAACAACAGCAGAGGTCAGAGCAGGACACAGAGAATCATTCAAACTGCATAGCCACAGGGAACACACCAAAAGGCACCCTGAAGATCCCACCTCTTTTTCTGCCTGGCAGGTCTGCCTGGTGCCCTTTGATTGGCCAGTGAGTCTCAGGTTAAAGTGTGCTTCCTATTCAGGACCACACCTACTCAAGATCTCAGGAGTGGTTTGCATTCCATTAACATTTGAAATAAGACATCAAGAGGCATCACACCCCACACAGCCCTGAGGGAGGAACAACATTCCAGCTTAGGCTGGTCAGCTTCTTGCTTCTCCCCCTCTGATGCCAGGACCCTGCATTTACCAGTACCTGTGCTTGAGCTTTCCTCAAAGCACTTGTCTTCTTTCCATAAAAATGATGAAAAGTTTGAAGGTTCCAGTACTGAAGGTTCATTGGATGTATCAATCTGACCCAGGAATTGATGACCCAATGTAACACCAGCCTGGTCTATAGAGGGAGGTCCAGGTCAGCCTCTGCTATACAGAGAAGCACTTGTCTCCCCCCCCCCAAAAAAAAAAGAAAGAAAGAAAGAAAAATAACAAAAACAAACCAAGTGGGGTTTGTTTTGTTTGTTTTGTTCTGTTTTGTCTAAATCCTGGGCTCAGGGAAACTGAAGCTCCCTTCCCAAACAACACCATAAGAAAAGCCAGAAACATAAGCGAAAAATAAGGGAAACACTCTTGAGCACTATTACTAGTCAGCACATTTTCAACAGTGGCAAATTAAAAAACAAAATACAGTTGGATTAGTACAGATTTTATAGATAAGCCTATCTCAAATCATAGAGAAAAATGAATCTTTCTATGTATATAGAAACGGTAGTTAACAGATGTCCTGATAAAGGCTGTCAGTCAAGGGGAGTTAGAAAAATCAAGGACTGGTGGATTTCATGTTGCAGATTATTACAGCTGATCTTCAGTGTATGCCAGCATATTTAAGATATAAGTACTTTCTAATGCCAGTTTAAAAAAAAAAAAAAGAAACAAATCACCTTTGTTTTATAAGATTAAATAGTACAAGTACCAAAACAAAAGAACTGCTTTTTCATGACACTTCTATAGGTAGGTTGCAAAAAACACATATAGCCTAGATCAAAAGTAGATAAGAACATCTCAAAAGATCAAGATTAAGAAAGGGTTTCTCACTTCAAAATGTATAATTAAGAAACATCCCCCAGATTAAGCAGGGTGAGAGTTAGGGTTAGGGGATTAGGGGGTTCTGGTTAGGATCAGGACAAGGGTTGTTAGGGTTAGGATGCTTAGGAAATTAAGGGGTTAAGATAGGATTAGAGATTTAGGAAAAGTTCCTGGGTTAGCCTCAGGGTTAGGGTTAAGGTGGCCCCCATTATTCTTGATGGTCCCACTGAGTCAATCGTATCCCTGTTACACAACGAAGAAATGTTAGGGTTGTGGTCAGTCTCAGGATCAGGTCAAAGGATTTGTTTGTTGTTGTATGTGAACTCAGTTTCTATCTTTTTGCTCATCTGCCTTCCTAGTCCTCATTTTTTATGATATCAAAATCTTTCCTGTCGCAGTGAAGTGGAAAGTGAGTTATCCATGAATCTAGAATTCCCAGATGGGAAATATCTTTGTATTATTATGAGGTCCTGTTCACAGACAACAGAAAACCACTACTCCTTTAGTTTTTCTAAGTTTCATCTGGGGATCCTCATAAGATGTACAAAATCATGGGACTTGGTGCCCCTCTTTGGTAATATCATAAGTATTGCTTGGGCCATTTGTCTTCACCACAGCTTTAGTAAATATAACCAAATTGTACAAGACAAAATGGTCTCCATCATTACACTTGCTGGTCTTACTGAGTCAATAGGAAGCCAATTACACAAAATACCACAACTATAAGCTATTCATTTTATATCTTAATGTTTTGTTCTGTTCTTACTCTGATAGCTTCTACCTTATTCACTCAATGGTTTCTCTAAAGAACCTAAAAGTTTATCCATACCACTTCCAAACTAGCATACTGAAAAAGGAAGTGATGACTCTGATATTCACAAAATCAGACAGATAAGCAAGGGACAAGTTGCCAAGGGCAAGACCGACTGCTGCCAGCAAAGGATATCTGTGCTACTCTGTGTTGGGTCTCAGTGTCAGTTATTTATGCAGCTAAATCCCCTTAGTGATAAAATGGCCTTCAGTACTCTTCTGCTCTAGAAATGTATGGTTTACTTTCTGTCCAAATTAAAAATATGCTTACTAAAGATTTTTTTGTGAAGTTTTCACAAAATGATCATGAAAATTATGGAAAAAGTCTTGGACAAGCAATAAACATAAATTTGTGGCTTAATGAAATTTGTCTTTTATTACTTATATATAGAATATCCACATGGGATCATGGTTTATTCTTCACATCTTTTTCTTAATACCAAATAGATTACAAGTAAAGTAAACTGGTTAACGTAGACTAAGTTATTTTTATTAGGAATAAATAAAACTTAAAAATTAATATGAATAGACAAATGTATATTTAATCAATAAATCCCCACAGGTAAAATAAATATGAAATGATATTATGTCTCTGAATCTTTATTTGTAATGGATAACATGAGGATATATATTTAAATTGTAATGTCTACTTTTAAGTACCTGATATATGTAAACATACAGATCTGGTCACAGTGATATCTCTATGAACCCTATCCCAATTCTAGTACACAACATGGTCACTATCCCTTAGGGTTCTAAATTAGTTTTGAAGATTTTTGTTTTCCTAGAGCAGGATTTGTTTTTTATATTGGATATTGTCTTCACTCAATGTAAGAATGATACATGAGTGCTTTTGAAAATGAAATATACACGTGTAAATATTTGTATAGACAAAAACACTTTAATAATTTAAACAATATTTATTTCCCAAAATGCCTCATTAAAAACCAATAAATATACTAAGATAGAAAGATCAGCACAGGGCTTCTGACTTATTGTCTAAATTAAACAACAACCATTTTCATATCTTCAACTCCCTTGAATTAATATAATCACAGAAGGTCTTTTTAAATGTTAATAAAAGTCTGTGAAATGAGAGGACATGTGTGGCCAATATTTCTATAATTTGTAGGGGGAATAACTAGTTAGATTATGTGAATTTGTCTAAAGATATCCTGAGTAAATTGTTTTCGATGTATAGGTTGTAATTCAGGGCTGGAGAGAAGGCTCAGCATTTAAGAGCGCTGGCTGTTCTTTGAGAGGTTCTGAGTTCAATTCCCAACAACCACAAGGTGGATCACTACCATATGTCACAGGATCATATGCCCTCTTCTTCTGTGTCTGAATACAGGGATATTATGCTCCCATATATGAAATAAATAAATACATCTGTTCTTAAAGAAATGCTTGGTCAATTTTCTTTAGGGAAAAACAATAATTTTACCTTTTATCCTTTGATAAACTATGATATGTTTAAAATGTGGTATCATTGAAACTTAGAAAAGGGGAATAAAAATATTTTATTCCCCACTCCTGAATTAATGTTCTGACAATAAATTGTGGATTTATTTGTTAAAACTATTTTAACTTTTGGTTTTAACATTTAACCGTCTTAAAAAAGAAGTATTGATATATAGAGACTTCTATGTCTTCTATTCTGATCCTATATAGTTGTAGTTCAAGGCCATCCTTTTCTCTTCTTAAAAAGCTTTCTGAAAGTACATTTTCTAGAAAGAAAAAGAGCCAAGACTAATGAGTATCATTGGCCATCTTATTTTTCATCCCAATCATTGGACAGAAACAATAATTTAAGCCACCTTTTTGCGGTAAATATTATTATTATTTTTTACCACAATTGAATGATAAGTATTCCAAGTAAAAGACACAAAAGACTTGGTATTTATAATAAGATTTAAAGCACTAGAGTTGGACAGACTATTTTGTATAGTTCCTGTTAATAACTGTGAGATATCATTTGTCTGCAATGGGGGAGCTAGAGAAAGGACCCACGGAGCTGAAGGGCTTTGCAGTGCCACAGAAGGAACAGTAATGAGTCACCCAGTACTCCCAGACCTCCCAGGGACAAAATATCAACCAAAGAGTACACATGGAATTACTCATGGCTCCAGATGCATAGGCAGCAGAGGATGGTATTGTTAGACACCAAAGGGAGGAAAGGCCCTTGGCCCTGGAAAAACTTGATGCCATAGTGTAGAGGAATATCAGAAAAGAGGAGCAGTTTAGGGTTGATTGGTGAGGGAAGATGGCTTAATGGATTTTTGGGGGAGGGGGAACCAGGACAGGGGACCAAATTTGAAATGTAAATAAAGAATATATTATAAAAAAGAAAAAAATGAATAGAAAAAAATTGGATACAATGGTCAAAAATAAATCTGGATTATCAAACCTTACTGGGACTAAACAACAAAGAGTTCTGTAACATATGAGAAAGCAAAGTTACAAACAATTGGAGAAAGGAAGAAGGAGAGGAAGAAGAAGAAGGAGAAGGGGAAGAAGAAAAGAAAGAAGGAGGAGAAGGAGGAGAAGGAGAAGAAGGAGAAGAAGAAGAAGGAGAAGAAGAAGAAGAAGAAGAAGAAGAAGAAGAAGAAGAAGAAGAAGAAGAAGAAGAAGAAGAAGAAGAAGAAGAAGAAAAGGAAAAAGAAGAAAAAGAAGAGGAGGAGGAGGAAGAGGAGAAGAAGCAGGAGGAGGATAAAGTCTGGAAAATATTTCCAATAAAATCATAAATGAAAATTTTGCTAAACTAAAGAAGGTGTCTGGTAATGTACAAGAACCATCAAAAATACTAAACAGATTGAGAAAAAGTCCCTTTGAAACATAATAATCAAAATACTAAACATATAAGATAAGGAAATATTAAAAAAAAACTGCAGCAGAAAAATTTAACAAACTAAACAAAACAAAATCTAGAAATGTATTAAATCACAACTATTAGCTGAATATCCATCTTATTTTTAAGGAATTAATTCATTACACACACAATGTTCTCCCTGCATGTATTCCTGCAGGCCAGAAGAGGGCAACGGATCCCATTACATACGGTTGTGAGCCACCATGTGGTTGCTAAGAATTGAACTCATGAACTGTGTAGGAACAGCCACAGCTCTTAACCTCTGAGCCATCTCTCCAGGTCTATTCCTGCTTTCTTCTTGTATATTATAAAAGACAAAAAGCAGCTGCATAGTCTCAGAGGCCACCCATGCTTCTACAAGAAAGCAACTGGTCCAGATGTTTTGGACAGAATTAAAAATCAGCCATGATACTGAAATTATTCAGAGATCATGTCCTGAACTATCAAGTAAGAAGAACCACTAGAAACCTCACAGGTGTTCACATCTGGATGATCATTCCAATCCAAGCCCGTAGAGGACACACTGCTCAACCACATGTTCCTCCCCATTGTGGGCAGATATCCTGTACTCACCATGTCTTGATTTCAGAGCTTCCCTGAGGTCCCCTCACAACACACAACAGCAGAGCTCAGAGCAGGACACAGAGAAGCATTCAAGCTGCACAGCCACAGGGAAAACGCCGAATCAGCATAAACGTCTAGAAAACATTTCCAAATAAAACCATAAATGAAAACTTTCTTAAACTAATGGAGGTGCCTGTTAATGTAAAAAAAGTATCCAAAATATCAAACAGATTGTAGAAAAGTGTCCTTGCTGCACAGTAATCAAAACAGCAAACATCAAAGGAAAACAATATAAATAATTACTACATAAATAACTTACAAAACTAAAGAAAAAAAAAATAGCCTGGGACCTAGCCACGTCCATCCCACAGCCTTTCACCCCAGCCAGCTCCAACCTGATTATTTATGTTCCTTGTGAAAGCGCCAGCCCAGACCTCTGTAAACTCTACCAGGTCTTTGTCATGTCACAGCCCAGCCTGTGTCATTAAAGATCAGGATGCAGTTTATTGGCCTGTGAATCCCCTACCTGTCTCACCAGCTCACAGGCAGAAGCCAGAGACAGGCGCACAGCCCAGCGATCCATGGCGGCCAGGCTCGGCTTCGGTTCCCACAGGAGGGCCTTGCTAGGAGGCCACTGTGCCTGCCTGGAGGAGCACAGAGAGGGTTTGCACTCCTCCCTGCTGCAAACTTTCCATAGCGGGAAGCCCGCGCCTTGCCCGTCCACTGTCGCCGCCTGGAGCACAGAGAGGGTTTGCACTCTGCCCCACTGCAAACTTTCCAGAGTGGGAAGCCTGCGCCTTGCCCGTACACTGTCCACACCTGGAGCACAGAGAGAATTTGTACTCTGTCCTGCTGCAAACTTTCCAGAGCAGAGCGGGAAGCTTGCTCCTTGCCCGGCCATTGTCCCTGCTTGCAGTAGCACAGAGAGGGTTTGCACTCCGCCCCACTGCAAACTTTCCAGAGCGGGAAGCCCACACCTTGCCCGTCCACTGTCCCTGCCCAGAACACAGAGAGGGTTTGGACTCCGCCCCACTGTAAACTTTACAGAGCAGGAAGCCCGCGTCTTGCTGGGCCTCTCCAAACTTAAAGACTGCTTCTGTGGAGACGACGGGAGGATAGCGCGGTGTGACTTGAGAGCTCACAGACACCCGCAGCATGCAGCACTATCTTCATCCGGATGCGCTTGGGAATGTGGTCCCTTTCCACAATTCCAGACCCGGCTGCTCAGAGCCCGGGAAGCTCAGCAATCGCAGCAGTCGCAAAATGCGCGCGCTCACCTCCTTCTGGCCTCTGCCACACCTCTGACCAACGAGCACATTCAAACTCCCAGCCCTCTTTCATTCATAAAATAGAAGACAGGAAATGACAACATTCCAGGAGGCTGGGGTGTTGGAGCACCTCTTAGAGTAAAAGTGGAGGGGGATGGGGTAAAGAATGCTGGGAGGTGGAACAGGAGAGTTGGGCGACATTTGTAATGTAAGTAAAAAAACAATTGAGAGGGGTTTGGAGAGAGAGGAGAGAGAGAGAGAGAGAGAGAGAGAGAGAGAGAGAGAGAGAGAGAGAGAGAGAGAGAGAGAGAGACTATTGTATGGAGGGCTAGCCTTATCCAGCATGTCTTTCCATAAGGTATTCATGTATGTAGACTGAGATAGCTCTTCTCAAACCCAGGCACACACTTGGCAGAGACAATAACAGCCTGGGGCCTGGGCCTTGGGAGCTTTTCCTGAGGCCACAATGTACTGAGAATAAAATAGAGCTCCTTGTCTAAAGCCAGGAATATGCTAGGAGAGCAGGTAATGGTCTGGGGCCAGGGCCTTCAGGACATTTTATATCCTCAGAGCCCAACTCTGTCCACCATATGGGGCTGCGGTTGTCAGTCCTAAGGCCACTGTAGGCTTGGGTAGTAATGTTGTTGAGATATGGTGTATTCTCCTAGTGCAGCATTGTTGAGACTCCCCCACCCAGTGTGTCCTATTGTTTGATTGTTTCTGCTGTCTTCATAGAAGTCTCCCATTTCCTTTTTCCCTCTGTAAGTAGTTCACAAGATGCTATTCTTAAGAGCTTTACTTAGTCTATGACATGGCTTCTGCAAAACCTCCATCACAACTTAGACACATACTTTTTTCATTTTAAAGTTGTATTTCAAAAGACTTATATATTTTTATATTTATGTTTTTATAAAAATATATTTTATATTTATATATTTATAAATATATTATATAAATATATTTATATTTCATAATTACATTTAAAATATAAAATACATAATAAATACAAATGTATATAATACACAATTACATAAATGAAGATATGAATAAATATGTAAATATATATGCTATACTTAAGAGCTTTATTCAGCATAATGCATGGCTTCTTCAAGACCTCCCCACCACAGCATTTATACATAGTTTTTCTTTCATTTTAAATATTTATTTTAAAACATTTATATATTTTTATATTTATATTTTTATTAAAATACACTTTACATTTATATATATTTATATTTCATAATTATGTTTTTATATTTATAATTTATTTAAAATATAAAATATATAAATATAAATATATATAAAATACAGAAATACATAAACACATAAATGTATATTTGGATCAAAATGTAAATATATACATTATTCTTAAGAGCTTTATTTAGCATGAGGCATGGCTTCTGCAAGACCTCTGCAGCACAACTTTGATACCTTCTTTTTTATTTTAAAGATTTATTATACATTTACATACACACACACACATATACATATATATGTATATATATATTCCATATTCCATAAATAGCGACAGTCTCCTGCCACTATTTAAATTGTGCCTATTTACATATTTTATTAGCATACAAAAAATCTATATAAATATTATATATAAATATTATATATTCATATAATATATTACATGTAAATATTATATATAAATATTATGTATAAATATTATATACAAACTAAAATTTGACTGAATGCCTGGCGTGTCTCCGTAGATATCCACTGAATATCTGGAAGGCGACTCGTGGCGACAGTTTAGCTAAAACTGCACGTATTCAGTGCGTGCACTGGATGCACGGGGACACATCAACCGTGTCCACACATCGCCATCACCACACACAAGCATTTTTTGGGTGTGCACAGTTCACCGAGTTCCAGAAAATGACAGAACCACCATGATTGTGGGCGTCACTGACAGTGGAGGTGGGCGGGGCTCAGCACAACTGGGTGTCATTGTGGGCGTCACTGACAGAGAAGGTGGGCGGGTCTCAGTGTATCTCGCAGTCTTTGTGGGCATCACTGACAGGGGAGGTGGGCGGGGCTCAGCTCTATTGAGCATCATTGTGGGCGTCACTTATAGGGGATGGGGGTGGGGTTCAGTGAGACTGGACGTGATTGTGGGTGTCACTGACAGGGGAGGTGGGCAGGGCTCAGCGCTACTGGGCATCATTGTGGGCGTCACTTACAGGGGATGGGGTGGGGTTCAGTGAGACTGGACGTCATTGTGGGCATCACTGACAGGGGAGGTGGGCGGGGCTCAGAATGTGGCGTGTCTACACAGAGTCCCGCCCATCTAGACCCAGACCGTAGGACAGGTGTGGGGTGGAGTAGAGTGTTTTTAGGGTGTGGGGAGGGGAGGAGTGAGTGGGGTAAAGGCGGGGAGAGGGAGGGAGAAGGAACGGGGGAGAGACAGAGACACAGAGACACAGAGAGACAGAGAGACAGCTAGAAGAGATGGGGAGGTGAAGGGGAAGATGGGGGAGTGGCTCAGAGACCACACCCTCCCCCTCAGCCTTCTTAGCGGAAATTTCCAGGCCTCAGTTTCCCCCCAGCCTCCCCCACCTGGGGTGGAGAGCATGGAAAAAGGAGAAGTCCATTGCTCTTCCAGATCTGCAGTTTCCTGAACTCAGCAGGCCGCCCGCCCAACGCAGAGCATTGTGGGGCAGCGTGGCAGCCGACGCCCACCCACCATGTCTCTCGGACCTGGGGGGGAAGGGTCTCGGCCCCAAACTCTAGATTCTCAGTCAGCCATGAAACTTTGTGTCTGCAGCAGGAAATCTCGTCTTGCCTCCATGTTTCTCCAGTCGCCCCGTCCCCAGCCTCAGTTTCCCTTCCAGGCGACCCGGGAAACCATGATCCGCATGTGAGACAAGAGATTCTTGTCAACCACACCAGAACGCAAGTGTGTTAAAATGTGTTTAATCCAGACGGGAACTTTCATGTCTCCTTTTTCATTCGTCCGGCGGCCATGATGGTTCTAGAAAGTGATGTCTACACAGAGGATGTCATCGTCAACTTCATGGGAGAGACGCCAAAGTACGGCGTCATCCTTCATTTCACAGAGCATTTTATATATTGTAGAAACTATTAATATTGATTTATGTAAATGGATGTCAACCGGATTGGAAGGGGGGTGCAGTTCTGTTCCCCTCTCGATATTGAGACACCATCTTGAACAGAGCCGTGCAGGCCCTGTGCGTGCTGCCGCGGTCTCTGTAATTTCACATGTGCGTCCATCTTTGTTGTTTTAGAAACCCTGGTTTCCATGTTTTCAATCCCCTCTGGCATGGATAATAATACTTCAACCTACACTTCCCCAATATATCCTGAGTCCTGAGGAAAGGGATTTTATAGAGACATCCCAGTTGTGAGTGTATGTTCACAATTCTTTCACATCCTAAAAATTGTCTGGCTATGGGTTGTGAATTTGATCTGATCGATTACAGAAGGAAAATTCTCTGATGGTGGCTGATCAAGACCCTGATATTTAAGTACAGCAGAATGAATTTAAGAGTTATTTTACTGCTATGTGACCATCAGAAGATAAATATATGCAATTTTACAGTATATATATATATATATATATATATGCAAATATATACACACACCAATATATATATATGCAAATATACACACACCAATATATATATATGCAAATATATACACACACCAATATATATATGCAAATATATACACACACCAATATATGTTGCATATATATGCAAATACATACACATTCTGTAAGAATTAATGTGTGCGTGAGCTCCACCTGCTGGTTGGTCCTTGTTACTGCAGGCTGTATCCTTTCCACCCAGGGCTCAGTGGTGCCACATTCGTTTTCTGTGAGCGCCACCTGCTGGGTGGTTGTGTTATTACAAGCTGAGTATTTTTATGGTTGTGGTTGAATTTTGTCTCTGGTTGTGCCTTTATCTGTTCCCTGATTCTACACAGTGTCACATCCTTCTGGGAACGAGGCCTTGATTTTGTCTCTGTGGCAGGTGTCAGTGAGTAAAGACATATCTGGGAGCTGTGGCTATGACAGGACAAGGGGGGAATCCTGAGACTCAGTCTGAGGTACGTGAATATCGGCTGATCATCAATTAGGTATTGATTATCAATTGATTGATTATTGGTTATTGATCAATGATCTTTGACTAGGTATTGATTATTAATTGGTCAATTGTTGGTTATTGATTAATCATTAACTCACTTCTTGCCCCTTGCTCACTGTCATGCCCCAGCCTCACACACATGCTCACACATACCACATACATTTAGTAAAAGCTACTAATATATGCAAATTTATTCAAATTAAATGATTCATGCAAATTCATTAATTTATCCTGGGCTCAGGGCAGTAGAGAGATGCCCACCACTCTGGTTCTTTTCTTATGGGTGTGCACCACTTCCTGGTTATTTCTCATGTCTGCCTGATAGAGAAAAAGATGGACTTGTGTTTGGGGAGAGGTCTTTCTCATGAGTGCCATTTTCTTGTTCTTTCTTGTATCTCTTTTAAAGAGGGAAGTTTTTATTTGTGTTTTTGTGTGCTGCATTTGTGTTTCTCAGAACAAGATGACTTTGAAAATATGAGTTTAAGGGATAACCTTGCCTAGGGACTTAGATGAGGTGACTTGATAAACTGACTTTGACTTGATGCATATTATAATGTGAGACAGTCTACATCTACCATATTTCTCAGGTTCCCTTCACTACACAAGAGGTCACGGAGCTAGTTCCTGGCCCCAGCAGGGAGTCCCCCCAATATGCTTGCTTTACCCTAACTCACGCAGACTGAATTTCCAACACTATTGAGTGTAAGAGGAGGCCTTTTGTCCACCGTCCATCTCTGCTGGCAGGTCTCAAGGTGGCCACAAGATGGCTCACAAATTTTTTCAGAGTGAATAATATTAGATAGAGAGAAAATAAATCCCTACAGCTTTTTTATACAGGGTCATGGAGACATTTTTGACAATACACACCCATGGACCCTGAATCACCAGAAGCAAAGGCAGAAGTGGCTCGAGCTTTTGTCAGTCAGGGAAGTCCAGCTATGGAGACAAAGCCCTAGAGGGTGGAGTAGTTAGGACAGAGTTGTCTAAGAGATTTGAGGACAGTGGCAAAGAGAGTATTTAATGGAGGACAGACTGCACAGGAGACACAGATGAGAGGACAGAAGCAACAGACTGGAGACCTGGGAAAGACCCTGTTGTCAGCCAAGGCCAAATCAGAAGACCATAAGTGATGCCTAAAAAGGAGATAAGGGGGCCCTGAGAATCAAAAGTGGCCCCACCACAAGACCAGGGTTACACTAAAAGTAAAATGGAAACCCACCCACTTTTGTTGATAAAGTTCAACATTATGTCTTACTAAAACCTACAGATAGACTCTCTTCATCACTTTATAAATGAATTATCAGTGGCAACAGAATCAAAATAAAAATGCAGGACTTCTTATTTGCCTTGAAAAATTCAGATTATTTAAGACACTGCTGAAAAGGGCCTTACTCTACCAACTACAGGTGACCTTTGTAGACCTGGGGAATGAATACTTAGACCAGGGCTCCTGTCATAAGCCAATGGCCAATGTGACACCAATTAATCAATCAATCAACCTATAGTCACGCACGAACCTGCAGTTCACAATCAATCAGCAATCAATCGAGTCAGTTTTTGGTATAGTGAAGACCAAAGTAATTGAGTAATTGTCAGTTGTTTAATTATATTGATTGTTGATAAATTATCAATTGATTCACCATGTGTTAAATATTGATCATTGATTAATATTCAATCAATTGGTTACTATTTATTGATCATTGATTCCTTGACAGATTGGTAGCTCATTACTGGCTGGTCATCGACTGCCTGTCTGTTATTGATCACCAATCAAGTGACTGATTGGCAGGTGGACATTTGATTGGCCCCTGACTGAATACTGATCGATGGATGATCGGTTACTGATTGATTTGTGTTCAGTTCCAATTACTGATATCTTATGGATGACCAATTGACCTCCTGGTTAAAGATGATGGCAGAACGTCTCATTGCCAGCCTCCCTCCTTGAATGCCGCCAGGATAACTTCGCAACTGACCTGCTGCCACACCCACACCTCACTGGATGAGCCTCTGTATGGCTGCTCAGATAGATGCAGGGGTAACGAGATTCACCAAAGGCAGCAGCCTCATTCAGGATGGACAGATGTGTGCTGGGACAACGGTGGTGTCAAATACTGAGATCACATGTGCAGAACCACACCCAGTAGGAATGTCAGCCCAGAAAGCTGAACTGGCAGCTCTGAAAACATCACTAGAACTGAGAAAAAACATGACACAGATGGCTGGTCTGCCATTGCTTTCATATCCATGGAGCCTTTATAAGGAGAGGAGCCTCCTGATGAGAAAGGACTAAACTCCATGCCAGAGAGACAAAAAATCAGCCCAGTGGGTGGCCCCAATAAACTGGGCTTTTCATGTCCTTGATTACAACAGAACCAGGAGACCCCAAACTTTCTGATCAGAAAAAACATGTGATCTGGGCCAAAAACCTGTTGATGTCTCAGTGTTGTAAGAGATGTGGAAGAACAGCTAACTGACTACTAACTAACTCTATGAGATAAAATGATTCTACATAGAAATAAAGAAAGAAATTAGAGACTTTCTAGAGTTCAATGTAAATGAATATGCAACATGCACAATCTCCTGGAACATAAAGAACATGAAAGTGGAGCTAAGAAGAAAGTTCACAGCATAAAATTCCTACATGTAAAAACAAGCTTTCATGCTGGTAAATTAACAGCATGATTTAAAGGCTACAACAGAAAGAATTGAGGAAGCAATGAAAACAGGGAAGAGAAATCAAGAAATTATCACTTTGCGAGCTAAAACCAATAAAATAGAAATAGAAGAAGAAGAATCAATAAAACATTGAGTTGGTCTTTTGAGCCTTTTATTAGACAAGATTCATTAACCTTTATTAAAATATAAAGATATCCAAATTAATGAAACCTAAAATGAAATAGGGACAAAATAACATGCAATGAAGACATCTAGAGAGTGGTAAAGACATAGATTAAAAAGGGTGAACTCCACCAAACTGGAAAATAAAAAAAAGAAATGGATAATTTCCTTAATGGATTCTACATACCAAAATTAAAGGAAACTAAGAAAACCAACTTAAACAGAAATAAACACCTAGGAAAACTTAATTCATTACAGATATGCCACCAAGTTGAGCCCATGTCCATGAATTTTAAGGTAGAATCCTACCAGTCTTTCAAAGAGGATTCAACATGAATTTAGTGTATGCAACAATATAGAAACAACAGAAATATTAGCCAATTTACTTTCTGAACCCATGATTACTCATATATCAAGTCATGAAAGACTGAGCAATAAAAGAGAATTATAGACCAGTTATCCCTAAAACCACAGATACAAAAATACTTAATAGACAAAACAAATAAAATAAAATATAAAACATTTCATAAGATTATTATATTCTTATATAAATACATTATGATAAAATTCTTAGTGTGATGAAAGATACAAGGGACATGTCTAAACACAAACATGTCTCTTTAAATCAAACCTATAGCCAACATTAAATTAACTGGAGAGAAATTCAAATTAATTCCAGTAATTCCAAAACTAGACAAGGTGGTCCATTCTCTCTATATCTATATATTGAATATATTATGTAAAAGTTTAGCTAGAGCAATAAGGAAGTTAGAAGGTAATACAAATTACAAAGGCAGAACTAAAATACTTTTTCTTTGAAGAAGATATGATAGTTTGTATAAGTGAGGAAAACTTCACAAAGGCAGTTCCTAGAGCAGATGAGTACTCTCAGCAAAGTTGTTGGATTTATGATTAACTAAAAATGAAAATAAACATTAGTGGCCTTTGTATGTAAAAATGAGTTTGCAAGAGTAAATAAAATAGAGAGATAACATAAAATTTGAATTGATTGTTGACACTTGTCACATTTTTTCTACAAAATAAATAACCCAGAGTAATTAAATAAAGGTGTGTTGGCTAAGAACGTACCAAAATCTTTTTAATCACAAATTATTTTTGGTATTCTTGATAGTTCTAAAAAACTATGATATGCACATTCTTTAAAAGATTAATTAAATGCAAAAGAGTTTACTCTTGTCTAAAGATACTAGAAGGAACAAAACTTTAACACATTGATTATGTCTATGAGGTTTCTCTGCATTATGATATTTGCTTATGGTTTCTGAGACTACTGCTGCATTCAAAGGCTTTCTTTACCAACTGGCATATTCATAGCATTCTGTCCAGGATGTATCTTTTATGCATTCATAGATAACTGTTATGAAAATATTGTATCACATGATTATAATTGTAAGATTTTTCTTCAGTGTGTGTTCTGTTATATATTCAACAATGTCTATGAAACACAAATGTTGGGAACAAGCAAAAAAAACTTGTTCTAAGGACTGCCTTTTTGTTTCTGACATACATTTAATCATAAGTTGAAACTAAGTTCAAGTCACAGGTCATAGGGGACCTGCATACATAACAATATCTGGCAAGATTTCATGATTTGTTTTGTTCCCTGAAATATAATGACTGTTTCTAACCCTAATTTCTGTTATTCATGTTTTATTCCTCAAAATAAAATGCCTGTTCCTAACTACAAAAGATTCAGTGGTTGTGAGAAGGTAAACCATAAAACCCACATTCTCTATCATTTCACATAGAATAACAACAGAAGAAAATCCTGATTGGTGAGAATTATAGCTGTATCTTAGCATGAATGTTTCTGATTTTCAGGTGTGAAATCTATATCAGATTCTGGCTCAGGGTGGGGATGGAATGGAGTGATTCAGATAAGCTTCTTAATATAATTTTCAATGATGTATTGATCAGTATCGATTTGACTACAAAAGCTTCTAATCATTTGCATTGTTCTGGTGTTTGAATTGTATTGGAAGTCAGTGGATCCTGTAACATAAAGGCTTTACCACATTGCTAACATTCATAGAATTTCTCTCCAGTATGGATAGTTTCATAATGATGAGGACTATAGAGGTGTACAAAGGCTTCATTATACTAAACACATTCACAAAGTTTCTCTCTAACACATATTCTTTCATGAAAATGAAGACTACAGAATTGTGCAAAGTCTTGACCACATTAAAAGAATTCACAGTGTTTCTGTCCTGTCATGTCCATTGCTATGAAAAGTCATAATGAACAAGGCAACTCGTATAAAAGCAACAATTTAATTGGGGCCAACTTATAGTTTCAGAGGGTTAGCCAATTTACATCAGAGCAGGAAGAATGTCAGGCAGGCAAACAGACACGATGTTGGAGAAGAAGCTGAGAGTTCTGCATCTTTATCCAGTGGCAGCTAGGTAGAGACTGTCTTCCAGGGACCTAATATGGGGGGTCTCTTCAGCACTGGTAGGAATTTCAAAGCCCAAACCCACAGTGATGCACTTCCTCCAACAAGGCCATTCTACCTCATAATGTCACCCACTTAGCTTAGCATACTTAAATTACTACATTCCACTGCCTGTCACCCATATGATTGTTCAAACACATGAGTGCATAGGGATCATACTGAACCATGCAGAATACATGAGTTCCTACTTCAAAAGTCCCTGTCCTCTATAGCACTCTCAAAAATGTTAAAGGGGTTCAAAGTTCAAAGTCTCTTCTGAGTTCAATCCAATCATGTAATAGTAATCACATTTATTTTCAAAAAAAAAAAACCCATATATTATGTCTTCATATAAACAGGATTCACTTCACCATTCCTAAAAGTCATTGTGAGGAAATCCTGTACCTAAAAAAAGACTAAAAGCCAGCTGAGAAATCTCTAAACTCTGCAAGTCCAGGTCTGATGTCAAAGCATTCTTCTGATCTATAACTCACTTCTTCATTGTTTACTGAAGCACAATTGTTTCAGTTTGAGTGGTTTTATTCCCTTAAAGCAGTTTTCCTGAGCAGGTGACACAGTTTTAACATCTCAAAATATTAGTATTCACATGGTAATTTCAATATCACAGTTTCTGGTTTCAATGGCTCGGATCCACACATGATCATCTCAGGTCCTCTAAAGAGACTGGGTATCTTTTACAGCTCTGCCCTCTCTATCACTCTAAGTTCTGGTTGACTCCACTCTCCTGCTCCTGCTGTTCTTGCTGCTCATCCCATGGTACTTGCATCTTCAGGATGCTGGGTTCTCCTGCTGCAAAAATGCATAACCCATAGCCTCCCTATGATCACTGAATGATGCCAAGCCTCAGCTTCTCTGCATATCAATTTCATGCATTCAAAACCAGTACCTCTTGGGTGATTCTTACACACGAACAAGTCCAGCTGCACCACTAAGTCCAACCTTGACTATCTCTGGAACATACCCTCTTTTTCACTCAGAAAAACTACCCAGAAGATGTTACCTCAGAGATGCTTATTTCTTCCCCATCACCGCTAATTCTTGAATTACAGCTATCCAGCATTAATTGTCTCCTTAGTCCCTGCTATTCTTGCCTCTAAATCCAGGGCCACATAGACAAAGCTGCTGAGTTCTCCCACTTGATGTGGCTGAAACCTCGACACTTCTATTATATTATCACCCAATTTCTATTCTTCAAAAATTTCAGTCAAAACTTGGCAGTCCTGGAATTTGCTCAGTAGAATAACCTTGAACTCAGAGATCTCCAGGCTCTGTCTCCTGATCTCTGGGATAAAAATCATGCAATACCATGCCTGGACCTAAGCTTTTCCTTTCAGATATTAAATTGAAAACCCAGAATAGCAATCAAGTTCCCGTCTCAGTTTGACACATACTTGTATCGTCATATCTACATATGAAAACAATAACCAGGTAATAATAATAATTCCTAAAATGATATAGTTCACTTTCATACAACTGCAAATCCATATGTTTAGCTGGAACCTTGCCCTAATGCAACCATTCTTTTAAAACCATTGAATATCCCTGATCACAGGATTTAGCTTCCTTCAATGTCCTGATGATGCCTTGCATTTTGAACCTTACATTTTGTATTTTTCATTTCTTAGTTTTGTATACTTGTTAAAAACTGTAAGGCCAAATTCTTTGTGGGGATTTTAATGACTTACGTTGTCAAAAAAATCTCTTTCACATAACCTCAAGGATTATAACCTTCAGACAAGGTTAAAACGCAGATCGTCTTTGCCAAGGAATCCAAAGAACCATCTCCAGAGTGGAAATAATCCCAAGTACCAATGTCTATCATATTCCTAATATGATAGCCCCCTGACTCCCACTTAGTTCATGATTATTTTCAGTAGGTTTCTTTCTAGCACAGAGAATTTGCAGATATTGCCCTTCTGAATATAATTTACCACATTGATTACATTAAAGAAATGTCGGTCTGGTATGTGTTCTTTGATCATAGTGGAAATGAATGGGTGTTGCAATGGTTTTACTGCATTGATTATATTCATAAGGTTTCTCTCGAGTGTGTGTTTTCTTATGTCTTTGGAGATTACTGTGACGTGAAAAGGCTTTACCACATTGATTACATTCATAAAGTTTCTCTCCAGTATGTGTTCTTTTATGATTTTGGAGATCACTATGTCTTGTAAAGGCTTTACCACATTGGTTACATTCATAAGGTTTCTCTCCAGTATGTGTCAGTTTATGTCTTTGGAGATTACTGTGACGTGAAAAGGCTTTAAAACACTGATTACATTCATAAGGTTTCTCTCCAGTATGTGTTCTTTTATGATATTGGAGACTACTGTGACCTGCAAAGGCTTTACCACATTTGTTACATTCATAAGGTTTCTCTCCAGTATGTGTCAGTTTATGTCTTTGGAGATTACTGTGATGTGAAAAGGCTTTAAAACATTGATTACATTCATAAGGGTTCTCTCCAGTATGTGTTCTTTTATGATTTTGGAGATGACTGGGTCTAGCAAAGGCTTTACCACATTGATTACATTCATAAGGTTTCTCTCCAGTATGTGTCAGTTTATGTCTTTCGAGATCACTCGGTCTTGCAAAGGCTTTACCACATTGATTACACTCATAGGGTTTCTCTCCACTATGACTTCTTATGACACTGCAACGATAATTAACAAATGTGAAATCTTTAGTACATTCATTATTATGACCAATCATGTAATCAATATGAATTATGTTTACAATTTGGTCTAATGGTAAGGAAGCATTAGATCTTATGGTTTTAGCACTTTGTATGTTCATGGTGCTCTCCCTCATCATGAATTAGTCAAGACACATGTGATGGTTATTACATGGCTCATATTTATAACATGCTATTTTAATATGGGATTTTTATATGATGCATTTCAGCTTTTTGAATAAACTTTGAACAAATCTGGTCTTTATAACACTGACTATATTCATAGTTTTAACTGTAATGTGAAATACAACACATTTGACTGTGAAGCAGGACACACAGAATTTCCAAATTCCTAGTACACATCGACTTTTTCTATACTATGAGTTTGGGGATGTTCTCCATAAAACTAGAAAAACAATTAATTTCAAATATCTGTCATATTCCTTATGTCTATCAAAAGCAGAATACTCCATATCTTCTCATTGTTTTAGAAAAAAAAATATGTTGCTTCTCACAATATCCCTATGCTCACATGCTTTCTATCCATCGGGACACATGATATACCTCATTGAAAAAATTGACAAATGAAAAGCTTACACATTGCATTTACACTGTTTGATTTTGTATTCCTCATAACATGTGCAATATAGATTAATGTTTCTCCACAACAGCATTCTTGGTTCTCATAAAATGCCATCTCACAAAACTTAACCACATTACTAAAAGAATATGAGCATCACCAATTTTACTATGGACTCTTTGCTTACTAGAATGTTTAGGATATAAATTTATCAATATTCCATGTGCAATATCTAAGTACTATGGGACTATATAAATTGGCAGGTCCACAGCACAGCTCTACCGTAGCTACTTATCAAAGGGATAAACAAATCAGATATTGGCTCTTATAATCATAGTTACACTTAAAGGACTGATATTTTATACTTTTGCTTTTCTCTGGAAATTCCAAAAGATATGAAAAATTCCTTGGAGGCAAATTTGTATCATCTTCCACTCGAAAATTACCTTTCATGTCTTGAACTACTTTGAAAATGTTCTTCAAGGTGATGGTCTTCCCAGTTATAGCCTAAAACACAATATTAGAAATTAAATATTCTTTTGGAAATTAGGAAAAAATTCAAGGTACTGTGAATTTTCACTGCACAATGAGAGATACATTGAAAATTTAGTGAAACTGAATTATTCAGTTCTATCCTCATTATTCACAATTAAAATAATTGAAGACCATCAATAAACAATAAACATTTGTTTTCTTTAGAAAAAAATAAATCTAACCTATAGCTTTGAGGTTCAGGTAGGTTTCCAACATCACATCTTTGTAGATATTCTTCTGGGAAGGATCCAGCAAATTCCACTCATCCTCAGTGAAGTTCACATGCACATCATCAAAAGTCACTGCATCCTAAATATCCCATATATATGTACAACACACAGCATGATACTAACATCAATGTAAAGGAAATGCATGTCTCTTCAAAAACGTATTCATATAATATTGGCATTGCTCCACTTATATACTAACTCAGAATTTACAATCACTGTGTCATTTTAGAAGGAGTTTCAATAATAAGATTCACCTGTGTTTCATTTGGACACTTTGAATAGGATACAGCCTTGCAAGAGAAATGCAAATTGAGAGAGAAATGCACAGGAAATTCCATAATACTGGGCATGCATCTGAAAAATTGTAAGAACAATTACTAACTACAAAAGTTGTGACAAGCCAGGTGTATTTGCCCATGTCTGTAATCACAGAGGTACAGGAAGGTGTATGTCACAGAACTGGATGCCGGCATGGCCTATGTAATGTGCTCTAGGAGAGGAAAAGTTATATATTAAGTCCCTCAATTCCTACAAAAATCAACCAAAGAAACAAAAATGATAGAGAACTCACAGTTCTTTGCTAAAAGATCCCACAAATGATTATACATTAACTTCAGATCCATATTCATCTTTTAGATACATGAAGTGCCACAGTTTAAACTATAATATTAATAAAAGTTTTACTAAAAGGAAATGCATGCTTAAACAGATACAAAGGAATAGATCAAAATATAGTAAAATAAATTTTGATCATAAATAAGCAATGTAGTGCAGGAGAAAGCTCAGCAGTGGAAAGCTCTAGCTGGTCTTCCACATTGTGTTCGTCAATTTCTCACATACACATGGGGGCCAATAACTACTACTACTACAACAACTACTTCAAGATCAAGAGTTCTGAGGCCACTTTATGACAAGAGTAAAGAAGAGACATGATATACATATTCATACACATAGGCAAAATATAATTTATTCAAACATCTCAGAACAATCACAAGTGTGAGGAAGTACATCATACACCTGGAATCCAAGGACCCTGAAAGCCCAGGTAGTATTGACATAATGAACATATATCAACTTGAGAAATAGAATATAACCTATATATTTGGCCAAATTTCATAGTGATACATGAGCATTAAAAGTTCCACGAAAGTATATCCTTATTTTTCAAAACCATGTCAGATGGCTTATGTGGTTCCTATATCGACTATCAGGAGAGTAAGGATTTTACAGAGAGATTTTGTCTTGAAAAACAAAAACAAAGAAATAATATTTAAAAAATATTAAATCACTGGTCTTGAAAAATAGCTTAGCATTAAATGCAAATGGGTTTAAAGCATTTTATGTGATTTATGGACAGAGTACAAATGTTGACTGTATGGGAGCATGTGAAGAAACCTGATGGATCAGTTTCAACTACAGCACAGTAGACACATAGAACAAAATTTGTCCCATCTAAAAGAAAGGCAAGGGCACACCTGAAACACAGAATGAGGGAATGCCCAATGAAAACTCGCACAACTGGAGACACACCTTATGGGCAATCTCCAATCCATGACATCATTATGGATATAATGTTATGCTTCCAGACAGGAGACTTTCATAAGTGACCAATGAGAGGCTTCACCCAGCAGCTGACTGAAATGGATGCAGAGAACCACAGTGAAACATGGGAGGGAGCTTGGAGATTGCTAATAAAGAGTTGTGGAAATATTCAATGCCCTGAAGATGGTAGGATCTCCACAGGGAGTCTAGCAGACTCAATGAACCTTTAACCATGGGAATACTGAGAGACTGAGCCACCAACCAAATAGCTGACACTGGCTGGACTAAAGCCCCTGGCACATAAGTAGCAGAAGTTCAGGTTAGTCTTCATGAGGGTCCTCCAACAAATGGAACAGGCGGTGTCCCTAAAGCTGCTGCATATCTTTGGTAACTGTTCCTTTAACTGAATTCCAATATCAGGCCTCATTTTGAGAGGATGCTCTTAACCCAGCAGAAACTTGAAGACCCACAGTGTGGGGATATCCAGGAGACCCAATCAACTCCATTCTGACCCTGGATGCTATAAGCTCATGTTTATCCTGTGATGAAAATGCATTTAGTCTACAGTGATCCTAATAGTCTGCAGGAGCTCCTACATGGTTCAAATGTCTAAAGTGTCAAATATCTGACACTCAAAGTAATATCTTGAAAGTCGAATCTTTTAAAATCAGAAAGTAAGTCCTATCTTTCCATCATACAAGGGTACAGAATACCCCTTCCTCTTCCAGTAGACAGGAATGTACACTCCTTTTTCAACCACATGCCATGCCTGCCAGGAGACAAAGTAGGATTTCTATAAGATTTACCATACTATTTATTAACCCACATGCAATTTACACAGTTCTCCCTAACAGTATACAAACACCAGAGACAGGTTAACCTTTCTCCTGACTATGTCTCCTGGTGGATTGCTAAGACAATATCTTCCTGCCTGCCACTTCTTCAAACTTTCAACATTAGCAAGCATTCCCTCTTGAACATACCTACAAAACAGGTCAGTAAAAGGGGCTACACTCAGCCAACATCCAGTGAAAATACAGACAAAAAAAGTAACTCAGGAATAAAATTACCACCCAAGCAAGACAAACCCAGAGACCAGTATCTAGACCTATTATCACCTCAAACCCAGGTACTTATACATCAGCATTGGAACATAATGAAGAAAAGCCAGGGAAATATTTCACCAAGAAATCCAATTTATCCTATCACAGCAGGTCTACAAAAGTTAAAACACGCAAGACATCTGATACAAAAGAGGTTGTTTTTTTGAAAGGACAGGAGTGAGAACCTGGGGAAGGGATAGAGGTACACAAGAGGACCTACAGACTGTAACACATATAGGGAGCAGAGAGAGTGGGTTGAGAGTAGAGAAAGACTATAGAGGGGGCTTGTGAAGATAACAGAAACAGGGAACAAATATAGAGAGCAGCTGAAGCTAGTGCTCCATGTATATAGAGCACACCTGACAACAGCAGCATTTGATGGAGGCAGGTAATGATTTAAGCAGGTGCTAAGTCCCTGAGAGCAGGCCATTGAAATTGCCTGCTCTGATACCACTACTGAGGCAAGGTTCACATACCAAACAGGAAAGGAGAAAAATAGAATAAATGGACATATTGGTCATAAAATATTTGGAGTCTAAAAGTTTCCTTGTACTCAATAACCAGGACCACTGCAACATATCAAAAGCAAATTCTATAGTTGACTGTTATAGAAGATGAATATCAGCTCAGAGGACACATAAGTAGTTTTAATGAAATCCTAAATGAATGATTTCTAAACTAAAACTTTGATTCCTATTAAGGTACAAAAAGAATCCAAAATACCGAACAGATTGGAACAAAAAATGTCCCCGTCCCCATGCCACCCAATATTCAAAAAACTATACATGGAAAGAAATAGGAATATTGTGAAACAAAACAAAAGAAAAACGAGTCACATATTAAAATAAACCTATTAGATTCATATCAGCCCTTTCAGTGTGTAGTGTAAAACACAAAAAGTTTTGGAAATGTGCTGCAGAATATATATATATATATGTATATATATATATATATATATATATATATATATATATATATATATATATATATATATATAGCATCTGTGATATTTCTAAAAGGAAACCAGTGGTCCAAATGATTTGGGAAGATTCAGCCCTAATAGGGAAGATATTTAGAGGTCACTGCCTGATTTAGCAAGTAAAAAGCACCAGTAGAAACCTCACACAGTCATATGTGGCTAAAATTTCCCATTCAACCCCTGGTAGGACCCTGCACGTTAGCACCCACTGCTCAGCCACCTGTTCCTCCCCACTGTGGGCAGATAGCCTGTGCTTACCATGTCTCGATTTCAGAGCTTCCCTGGGGTCCCCTCACAGCACAGCACCGAACAGCAGATTTCACAGCAGGAAACAGCGATCTATTCAGGCCTGCACAGCCACGGGGAATTTGCACAAAATTTCCCGAAAGATCCCTCCACTTTCTTCGATTGACAGAGGTCTGGATTAGCCAGTATGCCTTACCAGTCCTCAAGGTTAAAATGTGCTTCAAGTTCAGGCCCAAACTCTTTTCCAGATCTTAGGAGTGGTTTGCACTCCCTTAGCATTTGTTGTGCCTGCCTTGCAAGAGGACTCTCACACCATTCAGCCCTAGGGGACAACCCCCAATTCCAGCACAGACTACTAAGCTGCCTGCTCCTCTCCTTATAAGCAATGACCCTGCACTTACGAAGACCTAAATTCAAACCTTGCCTGAGCTTTCCTCACAGCACTTGCCTTCCTCTTCCTGTAATCAAAGTGAATAGCTTGCATAGCCCCATTCCTCAGGTGCAGTGGAGGTATCAATCTGACCCACAAGCGGAAGGGTGCTCAGGCTATTAACTTTAAGGGGTGACTTTAGAAAACAGGATTTTTGTTTTTTGGCTTCATGCTGAACTCAGGGAAATTGCAGCTCCCTTTAACCAGAAGATAAGTCCTTGATTTTGAAGTTTCCCTTGGCAGACAGCCATTATTGGAAGAAAAGGACAAAAGTCTCTGAGACATTATAATAAATCTTCCTACATACACAGAAAAATTCACTCTCTATTTGAGATATGTTGATATAGAAAGCATGTGCTAACACAACTGTGGGTGTTTCCCAACCGTGCCATTGAAAAAGATTTGCTGACTAACAACGGTGGTCCACAGTTGTTGTCATCTGTTTCCTGGTTTTCTCCTGGTGTTGTTTCATACCTATCATCTGGTGGAATGGAATTGTATGAAGCCGCAAAGCAAAACATGTGTTTCCTAAAATCCCTCTTTAATGTTAAAAGCCTGAGAACTGATCCACTGATGGGACAGCTTTATATCACCCATGCAAGTCGAGTAACAGGTTATCCTCCTTGATTTTAGGAAGAAGAAGAAGGGGAAGTGCTGTGATGAATTCTCAAGCAAGCTATGAAGTCAGGTCATGATGAGTGCAGGATCACTGCCCACAAAGGGAGGAGAAAGCAGCTGAACCACCCCTCACAGCCTCAGTTGCAATGGTGTGTCCTCCAGTGCTGGGTGGGAGTGCAGATGGATGAGGTTCTTGGAGGACAGGCACAAATGCTATGGGAGTGCAAACCTGACCCGAGATATATGAGAGGTCTGGCCCAGGACTGGAAGCACACTCTAACCTTGAGGAGGGGTAAGACTCACTGGCCAATCAAGACACCAGTCAGACCTGCCAGTCAGACTGAGAGGCGGGTCTTCCAGATGCCTGGCTGCACAGGCTTGAATGGTTCTCTGTCCTGCATTGAGTCCTGCTGTTGAGTAGTGTGAAAGAACTTCAAGTGAGTTCTGTTTTTGAGACATGTTGAGCACAGGCTCTCTGCCCGTGTTGATGAAGAGAAGGGAGATGGGAAGCAAGATCTTGTGTGTCGGGCAATCTCTGGGGATGGATTGGAAAATTAGCCAGATGTATCCAGATGTTTGCATCTGAGAGGTCCCTTGTGGTGTTCTTCACGTGCTAGATAAGGCAGTGACCTCTGAATAACTTCACTATTAGGGCTGAATCTGCTCAAAACATTTCGACCAGGAATTGATTAAAGAAATGTCATGGGCAGGTTGCCAAACTTGGACAGCCCTAGTTTCTCTTGAATTTTCTACAAGTTCTGCCCTTGGCATTTACCTCTAAGATGTAAGATCCACCTGCAATTAATTTTGTGGAGCATTTAAAAGGCCTCTCATGTGTTGCTTGGCACTGTAATATTAAACTGAGAAGTAGAAGAAAATATTTGATGATGTAAAGTACTTACCAAGCTTAGAAAATTATAACATTAGCTGATGTAAGTAGCATTTTTCTGATAGAGGCCTGAGTTAAAACACCCCACAGATAGTATGATAAGCAGGCCAGTTAGAGTAGGATGTTAGGATTCTTAAGTTTGTTCACCAGGTTTGTCTAGAAATCTGTCTCCAAACTGTAATAAAGGAGACAACTGTGGTGCACAACCAGTCATTTTGCACATGCTCACAGCAATAATAATAATAATAATAATAATAATAATAATAATAATAATAAACAGGTCAGTAGCAAGCTGCTCAAAGTGTCATTACAGAGTTATAATCAACATTAAGCCCTGGTGTGCCTGTAAACCCCATTTTTTATTTGAGAAATGCATAGTTCTGCCACATTGGAAAGACTACTTTGGGTGACAGCCATTTGAGAAGGAAAAATATCTATGGACTTGTGGACATGTGCCTAGCATGGCTGACCTCTGAGAGGCTCTACCAGCAACTAACTGAGACAGATACAGATATTTACAGTCATCCACTGGAGTCAGGTCACGGATCCCTATGCAGAGTAAGGGGAAGGATTGAAGGAGCTGTGGGGAAGCCACTCCCTTAAGAAGACCAAGAGGACCAAGTAAACCAAATCCCTGGGGACTCCCAGGGACTAAGCCATCACTTTGAGAACACACATGGGCTGGTGCACGGTCCCAGAAACACATGTGGGTGAGAACGGCATTGTGTGTACTCAGAGGGAGACTACAAACCTAACACTGTACAGACTTGATGCCCCGGGAAGGAGAACGGGGGAAGGGAGTTGGTCTTAGAAATTGATTCTTGCACAGGCATATCTACATTTTAAGCCACAAGAAAAACCAGTCCTCCTCCTCCTCTTCCTCTCGGTCTCTCTCTGTCTGTCTCTGCCCTTTCTGTATCTACTCCCTCATCGCCCCTCCCCATGCCCTAAATAATCTCTATTCTACACTATACCATCCTGTGTCTCGTCCTTCAGGGGGAAGTAGTGCCTTAGCATGGTCCGCAGTGTCACCCCCTTCCCGCACACCACACTGCACCTCCACCAAACACATCCTTGACTTCCTGTTACAAAACACAACACTGACAACCCTACCCAGAGATGTGAAGAAGTCAACAGTGGAGTCACTATGGGGAAAGAGTGGAGGGTGACACCATTTTTGCTCACAGTGGCAATGCCATCTGGGAAACCCAAGTCACCCACACAGTCCTTAGGGAGCCATGTTTCCCTGGCAGGGCTGCCACCAGGAGCTCCCTCCACCCACGGGTCAGTTCCTGAGTCCTTGCCCTTGTTCTCATCTCATCTGTGGAGTGGGAGGGGTCATCCTAGGCTAACTAGCAATTTGCACCTCCCAGACCAAGGGGAGAAACCAAGGTAAAGCTTATGAAGAACTTTGATCTATGTGGAACGAAGCCACTGGGCAGCCATATTGATTACAGTAATGAAGGAAAATACTACCCCTGGTGAGGAGGGAAATGAGAGGCCAGCAAGGAGCACAATATATAGGAGTCTCTAGGCCTGGTTTGTACCCACCCCGCCCCTTAACTTTTGAATGTCTATTTTGTCAGGCACAGTCACACAATACATTTAATATCTGGTGGAAAAGTTAGTACAAGCACAAATTCTAATAAATAGATTTTAGAAATATAAAATATTTTAATATAAAATCTATTATGTTATATTATTAATTATATATATTATATTATAATATATTATATAATATATATTATTACATATTATAATATATTATATATCATTATATATATTATTATATATTATAGTTAATCTGAGAAAATGATTGCATATACTCTTGCAAGGCAAGACAGAGGACCGCAATGTCTAGATAAATAGCCCGAGTTTCAAACCTACAGTGATGGTTAACCTCAACTGTCTACTTGATAAGATCTAGAGTGGCCAGGGGTGTTGTGATCATAAAAAGAGAAAGAGGAGAGAGACTGTGTTCTAACCACGGTGTGGGGGAAGGGCATGCCTCACTGGGCCCACGCCAAGGCACCCCTTCCTCCTGAGGTTACCAGACACAAGATGGTATAGTACAGAATAGAGTTTATTCAGGGCATGGAGAGGGGAGTTAAGAGGGAAGTAGAGGCAGAGAAAGGCAGAGGGAGGGATAGAGTAGAGAAGCAGAGGCGGCCATGACCATGTGGAGAGAGGGGGGAGGGAAGAGGAAGGGAGGGGAGCCCAAGAAGGGGCAAGAGAGAAGCTGAGAGTGAGAGGATAAGAGAGGGTGAGGGGCAAGCAGACCCTTTTATAGTGCACCAGACCGACCTGGCTGTTGCCAGGTAACGGTGGGTTGGGGCATTTCTGGCTGTTGCCAGGTAACTGTGGGGTGGAGCTTAGACAGAATCCTAACAAGGGGGAGGTTTCTCAGGGCGTGCCTGCAAGGGACCGCCTTGGTCATCTTAACTGGTATGGGAAGCCCCACCCACTGTGGGCAGCACCATTCCCTGGGTGGTATCCTGGGCAGTGTGTGTAAAGGGTCTGAGCAACAGCAGGCATTCATTGCTCTTGGCGTCCTGATTATTTACACACCTGATGTGAGTGAGCAGCTGCTTCACACTTCAGAGTGGCATTGCCCACCATGAGGGACTTTACTGTGAACCGTGAGCTGGAATAAACCAGTTCTCCTGACAGAGTATTTTATCAAAGCAGCAGCAGTGATTAAGGTTCTTGTGAATTGACCTTTATCCATTCAAGGTCACTATGAGAGGTAATTTTGTGTTTTGTTTAAAGAATTTTTTATTAGATATTTTCTTATTTACATTTATTTTTTTTGTTTGTTTTTCTTTTTTGAGACAGGGTTTCTCTGTGTAGTCCTGACTGTCCTGAAACTCACTCTGCAGATCATGCTGACCTCAAACTCAGAAATCCACCTGCCTCTGCTTCCCAAGTGCTTTTTTAAATTTTTTTATTTTTATATTTATTTATACTTTTATATATTTTATATTATATATTCATATGTTTATATTTATATTTTATTTACATTTCAAATGTTGTCCCCTTTCCTCGTTTTCCCTCTGAAAACCCTCTATCCCATCCTCCCTCCCCATGCTCACTAACCCATCCACTCCTGCTTCCCTGACCTGGTATTCCCCTACCCAGGGGCAATGAGACTTCATGGGTCCAAAGGCCTCTCCTCTCATGGATGTCCGACCAGGCCATCCTCTGCTACCCCTGTGGCTGGAGCCATGGGTCCCTCCATGTGTACTCTTTGGTTGGTGGTTTCGTCCCTGGGAGCTCTGGGGCTTCTGCTTGGTTCATATTGTTGTTCCTCCTATGGGGCTGCAAACACCTTCAGCTCCTTGGGTCCTTTCTCTAGCTCCTCCATTGTTGACCTTGTGCTGAGTTCAATGGCTGGCTGAGAGTGTCCCCCTCTGTGTGTGTCATGCACTGGCAGAGACTCTCAGGACACAGCTATATCCGGTTCCTGTCAGCAAGCACTTGTTGGCATCCACAATAGTGTCTGGGTTTGGTACATGAGCTGGTTACTGGCCCCAATATGCTTGCATTACCCTAACTCACCCAAACTGTTATTGCAACAACACTGAAGTTAAGAGGAGGCCCTTTGTCCACAGTCCGGCTATGCTGGCAGATCTCAAGGTAGCCACAAGATGGCTCACAAATTTGGCCAGAGTGTATGAAAAAATAAAGAGAGAAAATAAAAGCCTTACAGCTTTTTTAGATTGTGTCATGGAGACATTTTTGACAATACACCCCCATGGATCCTGAATCACCAGAAGCAAAGGCAGCAGTGGCCTGAGATTTTGTCAATCAGGGAACACCAGCTATGAAGACAAAGCCCCAGAGGGTGGAGTAGTTAGGAAAGAGTTGTCTAAGAGATTTAAGGACAGTGGCAAAGAGAGTATTTAATGGAGGACAGACTGCAGAGGAGACGCAGATGGGAGGACAGAAGCAACAGACTGGAGCCTCAATAAAGGAGATGAGGGGGATCTGAGAATCAAAACTGCCCCACCACAAGATCAGGGTAACCCTAAAAGTGAAATGTAAACCCACCAGTTTTTGTTGATAAAATTCAACATTCCGTTTTGCTAAAACAGACAGATAGAATTTCTTCACCAGTTTACAAGTGACTTCCCAGTGGCTACAGAAACAAAACAAGCATGGAGTACTTCGTAGATGCCTTAAAAAATCAGACTATTTAAGACTCTGCTAAAAAAAAGCCTTACTTTGCCAACTTCAGGTGACCTTTGTCGACCTGTGGACTGCATACTCAGACCAGGGGTCCTGGCGTTAGACAATGGCCAATGTGTAACCAATTGGCACAAGCTAACAACCACTCTATTTACACCTGAGTCACAATGGCTTCTGGGTAAAAATGATACCAGAAGGACTCATTGCCAGCTGATGGACCCTGATCTCGCTGGATGGGCCTCTGTATGACTGCTCAAATAGAAGTAGGGGTAACAGGGTTCACCAATGGCAACTGCCCCATTCAGAATGGACAGGGGTATGCTGGGGCAGCGGTAGTGTCAAATACTGAGAAAACATGTGGAGGACCACACCTGGCAGGAATGTCAGCCCAGGAAGCTGAACTGGCAGCTCTGAAAATGTCATTAGAGCTGAGAAAAGACAAGACACACATGGCTGGTGTGCTATTGTTACCTCTCATATCCATGGGTCCATTTGTAAGGAGAGGACCGATCTGATGGGGAAGGACTAAACTCCATCCCAGAGAGCAACAAGAAAGCCCAGTGGGTGGCTCCTAGAAATTGGGTTCCTCATGTCCTTGATTGCACCAGACCCAGGAGTCCCCACACTCTCTGATGAGACAAAATATATTATCTGGGCCAAAAACCTGTTGATGGCTCAGTGTTGTAAGAGATGGGGGAGGACAGCTAACTGACTACAAACTAATGTTTGAGAGAAAATGGGTCTACACAGAAAAAAGGAAGAAATCAGAGACTTTCTAGAGTTCAATGGAAATGAATATGTAACATGCACAATCTCATGGAACACAAAGAAAATGAAAGTGGAGCTAAAAGAAAGTTCACAGCACAAAATGCCTACATGAAAAAAATGGAGAACTCCCATGCTGGCAATTTAACAGCATGTTTTAAAGGCTATAACAAAAAGAAGTGAGGGAGCAAAGAAAACAATGAGGAGACATCAAGAAATTTTCAAGCTGGAGCCTGAAATCAATAAAATAGAAACAATTCAAATAATTAATGAAACATGGAGTTAGTCTTTTGGTCCTTTTATTAGACAAGATAAACAAACACTTATTAAAATATAAACTATACAAATTGATGAAATCTAAAATGAAATTGGTGATTAGATAAAAAACAATAAAAAATACAGAGAATGGTAAAGACATAGTTTTAAAAATGGTGCACTCCACCAATTTGAAAACTATAAAACAAATGGATCATTTCCTCAAAAGATTCCACATACCAAAATTAAACTAAGAAAATGTACTTGAACAGACATAAACATGAAAGAAAACAGAATTCATGAAAAATACACCACCAATATGAGCCCACATACACGAGTTTTAGGGTAGAATCCTACCAGATTTCCAAACAGGATTTAACAAGAATTCAGTGTACTCAACAATATAGAAGTAAAATAAATATTAGTCAATTTATTTTCTGAACCCCCTGATTACTAATATATCCTGTCAGGAAAGACTAAGCAATTAAAGAGAATTACAGACCAATTATCCTTCAAACCACATATGTAAAAATACTTAATAGATATAAAAATAGAATAAAATATAAAACACATCAAAAGATCATCCATCATGATAAATGAGGAAGGCTTTATTCTAGAAACACATTGATGATTCAGCATACTGGGATTAAAGTGTAAGAAAAAATAAGAATTGATCATCTCAGAGATCAATTCTCTGACATTATTCAACACCACTTTTTGACAAAATTCATGGAGTGATTTAGAATACAAGAGACATGCCTAAACATAAAAATGTCTCTTTACAGCAAACCTAGAGCCAAAATTAAATTAACTGGAGTTAAATTCTAATTAATTCCAGTAAATCCCAAACTAGGCAAGGTGGACCATTCTCTCTATAACTTTCTATTCACTATATTATGTGAAAGTTTAGCTAGAGCAATAAAACTGATGGAGAGGAAGGTAATATGGAGAAAGTAAAATTATCTTTCTTTGGCATGATATGATAGTTTGCATTAGTGAACCAACACTTCACAAAGGCAGTCCCTAGAGCTGATGAACACTGTCAGCAATGTGTTGTTGGATACATGGTTAACTAAAAAAGAAAATAAAAATTAGTGGCCTTTTAGGTAAAAATGAGTTTGCAATTACAAATAGAGAGATATAAAATTTTAATTGATTTTTGACTCTTGTCACATTTTTTCAACATAATAAATAACATTGAGTAACTCAATATAGGTGTGTTGGAAAAGAACTTACCAAAATCTTTTAAGTCACAGATTACGTTTGGTATTCTTGGAGGTTCTCAAAATCTACTGTGATATGCAAAGGCTTTAATAGATTAATTGCATGCAAAAGAGTTTACTCTTCTATAAAGATACTAGAAAGTAAAATTTTTAACACATTGCCTTTGTTTATGAGGTTTCTCTGCATTATAACATGTTCTTATGGTTTCTCAGAGAACTGCTCCATGCAAAGATTTTATCAAATGGCATATTCATAGCATTTCTCTCCAGGATGTATTTTTATACATTCACATATAACTATGGTGAAATATTTTATCACATTGACTGTATTTATAAGATTTCTCTTCAATATGTGGTCTGTTATATATCCAAAGATGACTATGATATACAATGGTTCGGAACAGGCAAAAGAAACTTGCTCTAAGAACTGCCTTTTGGTTGCCAACCTCCATTTAATCATGAGTTGTAACTAAGTTCAAGTCCCAGGTCATAGGGGACCTGCATACTTAAAAATATTTGGCAAGCTTTCATCATTTGTTTTATTCCCCAAAACATAATGACTGTTCTTAGCAATAATTTCTGTTACCCATGTTTTACTCCTTAAAATAAAAGTCCTGTTCCTAACTACAAAATAACCAGTGGGTGTTATATGCTAAACCATAAAACTTACATTCTGTATCATTTAACCTAGAGTAACAAGTGAAGAAAATCCTCATTGGTGGGAAATAAAGTTGTAACTTAGCATGGATGTTTGTGGTTTTCAGGTTTGGAATATATATCAGATTCTGGCACAGGGTGGAGATGTAATGGGTGATTCAGAAAAATTAATATAGTTTTTCAAGGATGCTTTAATCACTAAATATTTGACTACAAAAGATTCTTATCATATGCATTTTCCTAGTGTTTGAATGTGATGGAACTCAGTGGTTCCCATAACATAAAGACTTTACCACCTTGTGAACATTGATAAAATTTCTCTCCAGTATGAATAGTTTCGTAATGATGAAGACTATAGAGGTGTACAAAGGTTTCATTATACTAAACACATTCATAAAGTTTCTATCTAACACACATTCTTTCATGAAAATGAAGACTACAGAATTGTGCAAAGTCTTGACCACATTAAAAGAATTCACGGTGTTTCTGTCTTATCATGCCCATTGCTATGAAAAGTCATAATGAACAAGGCAACTCCTATAAAAGCAACAGTTTAATTGGGGCTGGCTTATAGTTTCAGAGGGTTAGCCAATTTTCATCAGAGCAGGAAGAATGGTAGGCAGGCAAACAGACATGATGTTGGAGAAGAAGCTGAGAGTTCTGCATCTTTATCCAGTGGCAGCTAGGAAGAGACTGTCTTCCAGGGACCTAATATGGGGGTCTCTTCAGCACTGGTAGGAATTTCAAAGCCCAAACCCACAGTGATGTACTTCCTCCAACAAGGCCATTCTACCTCATAATGTCACCCACTTAGCTTAGCATACTTAAATTACTACATTCCACTGCCTGGCACCCATATGATTGTACAAACACATGAGTGCATAGGGATCATACTGAAACATGCAGAATACATGAGTTCCTACTTCAAAAGTCCCTGTCCTCTATAGCACTCTCAAAAATGTTAAAGGAGTTCAAAGTTCAAAGTCTCTTCTGAGTTCAATCCAATCATGTAATAGTAATCACATATATTTTCAAAAACAAAAACCACATCATGTCTTCATATAAACAGGATACACTTCACCATTCCTAAAAGCCATTGTGAGGAAATCCTGTACCTAAAAAAGACTAAAAGCCAGCTGAGAAATCTCTAAACTCTGCAAGTCCAGGTCTGATGTCAAAGCATTCTTCTGCTCTATAACTCCTTTCTGCATTGTTTACTGAAGCACAATTGTTTCACTTTGAGTGGTTTTATTCACTTAAAGCAGTTTTCCTGAGCAGGTGACACACAGTTCTAAAATCTCAAAATATTGGTGTTCACATGGTAATTTCAATATCACAGATTTTTGTTTCAATGTCTGGGATCCACACATGATCATCTCTGGTCATCTAAAGAGACTGGGTCACTTTTCCAGCTCTGCCCTCTGTATCACTCTAAGCTCTGGTTGACTCCACTCTCCTGCTCCTGCTGTTCTTGCTGCTCATCCCATGGTACTTGCATCTTCAGGATGCTGGGTTCTCCTGCTGCATATATGCTTAACCCATAGCCTCCCTATGATCGCTCAATGATGCCAAGCCTCAGCTGCTCTGCATGAAAACTTCATGCATTCAAAACCAGTACCTCTTGGGTGATTCTTACACATGAACAAGTCCAGCTGCACCACTAGGTCCAACCTTGACTATCTCTGGAACATACCCTCGTTTTCAATCAGAAAACACTACCCAGAAGATGTTACCTCAGTGATGCTTATTTCTTCCCCATCACCTCTAATTCTTGAATTACAGCTATCCAGCATTAATTGCCTCATTAGTCTCTTCTATTCTTGCCTCTAAATCCAGAGCCACATAGACAACGCTGCTGAGTTCTCCCACTTGATATGGCTGAACATCGACACTTCCATTATATTATCACCCAATTTCTATTCTGCAAAAATTTCACTGCCTAAACTTGGCAGTCCTGGAACTTGCTCAGTAGAATAACCTTGAACTCAGAGATCTCCAGGGCTCTGTCTCCTGAACTCTGGGATAAAAATCATGCAATACCATGCCTGGACCTAAGCTTTTCCTTTCAGATATTAAATTGAAAACCCAGAATAGCAATCAAGTTCCCGTCTTATTTTGACACATACTTGTATCATCATATCTACACATGAAAACAATAACCAGGTAATAATAATTCCTAAAATGATATAGTTCACTTTTATACAACTGCAAATCCATATGTTTAGCTGGATAGAACCTTGCCCTAATGTAACCATTCTTTTAACACCACTGAATATCCTTGATCACACGATTTAGCTTCCTTCAGCGTCCTGATGATGCCTTGCATTTTGAACATTACGTTTTATATTTTTCATTTCTTAGTTTTCTATACTTGTTAAAAACTGTAAGGCCAAATTCTATGTGGTGATTTTCATGACTTACTTTGTCAAAGCAATCTCTTTCACATAACCTCAAGGAAACTCTTTAGACCAGGATAAAAGGCAGCAATCTTCTTTGCCAAGTCATCCAAAAGAACCATCTTCAGAGTGGAAATAATCCCAAGCACCAATGTCTATCACATTCCTAATATGATAGCCCCTTAACTCCTACTTTATTCATGATTATATTCAGTTGATTTATTTCCAGCACAGAGAATTTGCAGATTTCTCTATTATGAATATACTTTACCACATTGTTTACATCAATGAGGTTTCTGTCTGATATGTGTTCTTTGATCATAGTGGAAATGAATAGGTTATACCACATTGATTATATTCGTAAGTTTTCTCTTGAGTATGTGTTCTCTTATGGCTTTCGAGATTAGTGTGACATGAAAAGGCTTTACTACATTGTTTACATTCATAAGGTTTCTCTCCAGTATGTGTTCTTTTATGTCTTTGGAGATGACTGCTCTGTGCAAAGGCTTTACCACATTGATTACATTCATAAGGTTTCTCTCCAGTATGCGTTCTTTTATGATATTGGAGATGACTGTGTCTTGCAAATGCTTTACCACATTGGTTACATTCATAAGGTTTCTCTCCAGTATGTGTTCTTTTATGATATTGGAGATGACTGGTTCTTGCAAAGACTTTACCACATTGGTTACATTCATAAGGTTTCTCTCCAGTATGTGATCTTTTATGTCTTTGGAGACCACTGTGCTGTGCAAAGGCTTTACCACATTGATTACATTCATAAGGTTTCTCTCCAGTATGTGTCAGTTTATGTCTTTTGAGAACACTGTGCTGTGCAAAGGCTTTACCACACTGATTACATTCATAAGGTTTCTCTCCAGTATGTGTTCTTTTATGTATTTGGAGATCACTGTGCTGTGCAAAGGCTTTACCACATTGATTACATTCATAAGGTTTCTCTCCAGTATGTGTTCTTTTATGTCTTTGGAGATCACTGTGACTTGCAAAGGCTTTACCACACTGATTACATTCATAAGGTTTCTCTCCAGTATGTGTTCTTTTATGAATTTGTAGATAACTGGCTCTTGCAAAGGCTTTACCACACAGATTACATTCATACGGTTTTTCTATAGTATGTGTTCTTTTATGATATTGGAAATTACTGCACTGTGCAAAGGCTTTACCACATTGATTAAACTCATAGGGTTTGTCTCCACTATGACTTCTTACATGCCTGCAACAAAAATAGCAAATGTGAAATGTTTACTACATTCATTACTCTGATCAATCCTGTAATCAATATGAATTATGTTTACAATTTGGTCTAATGGTAAAGAAGCATCAGATCTTAATGTTTTAGCACTTTGGATGTTCACGGTGTTCTCCCTCATCAAGACACCTGTAATGGTTATTACATGGCTCATATTGATAACAAACTCTTTTTATATGGGATTTTTATATGATCTACTTTAGCTTTCTGAAGAAACTTTTAACAACTCTGATCTTTTTAATACGACTGCATTCATAATTATTATTGTAGTGTGAATTAAAACACATTTGACTGTAAACAAGGACACACAGAATTTCCAAATTTCTAGTACCAAAACAGTTTTTCTACACTATGAGTTTGGGGCTGTGCCCCAAAAAACATAGAAAACCATTTAATTGCAAATGTCTATCATATTCCTAATGTCTATCAAATGCAGAATACTACATATCTTCTCATTGTTTTAGAACAAAAATTTTATGTTGCTTCTTTCAATATCCCTATGCTCACATGGTTTTTATCCATTAGGACACATGATATGCCTAATTAGAAAAAGAATTATAAATGAAAGGTTTACACATTGCATTTACACTGCTTGAATTTTTGTTCCTCATAACATGTACAATATAGATTAATGTTTCTCCACAACAAAATTCTTGATTCTCATAAAATGCCCTATCACAAAATTTAATCATATTACTACAAGAATATGAGTATCACCAATTTTACTATTGACTATTTGGTTACTAGAATGTTTAGGAAATAAATTTATCAATATTCAATGTGCAATATCTAAGTACTATGGGACTATATAAATTGGCAGGTCCATATCATAGCTCTACTGTAGCTACTTATCAAAGGGATACACAAATTAGATATTGGGTCTTATAATCATGGCTACACCTAAAGGACTGCTGTTTCACACTCTTGCTTTTCGTTGGAGATTCCAAAAGATATGAAAAATAACTCAGAAGCAAATTTGTATCGTCTTCCACATGAAAATTACCTTTCATGTCTTGTACTACTTTGAAAATGTTCTTCAAGGTGATGGTCTTCCCAATTATAGCCTAAAATACAATATAAGAAATTAAATGATATTCTATTGGAAATTAGGAAAAATTCAAGGTACTGTGAATTTTCACTGAACCATGAATAATATTACAGTGAAAATTTAGTGAAACTGGATTATTCAGCTCCATCTTCATTATTCACAATTAAAATAGTAAAAGACCATCAGGAAACAATAAACATTTGTTTCCTTTAGAAAAGTATAAGTTTTACCGATAGCTTTGAGGTTCAGGTACGTTTCCAACATCACTTCTTTGTAGAGATTCTTCTGGGAAGGATCCAGCAAATTCCACTCTTCCTCAGTGAAGTTCACATGCACATCATCAAAAGTCACTGCATCCTAAATGTCCCATACATGTGTACAACACAAAGCATGATACTAACATCAATGTAAAGGAAATACATGCTTTTTCAAAAACATATTCATATAATTTTGGCACTTGCTCCAGTTATATTCTGACTCAGAATTTACAATCACTGTGTCATTTTAGATGGAGCTTGAATTATAAAATTCATGTGTTTTGCTATTTAACCATTTTTTATAGGACCCAGCCTCACCAGAGAAATGCCAATTGATAGAGAAGTGCATTGGAAACATCCACAATACTGAGTACACATCTAAAAAATTGTAAGAACAATTACTAACTACAAAAGTGATTGGCAAGGTGGGTGTTTTTGCCCGTGTCTGTAATCATAGAGGTACAGGCAGGTTTTGTCATAAAGCTGGATGCCGGCATAGCCTATGTAATGTGTTCTAGGTGAACAAAAGTTGTATATTAATACCCCAAATCCCTACAAAAATCAACCAAGGAAACAAAAATGATAGAGAACTCACAGTTCTTTACTAAAAGTTCCCACCAAGAACTATACATTCACTTCAGATCCATATTCATCTTGTAGAAACATGACGTGCAACAGTTTAAACCATAATATTAATAAAATTTTACTATAAGGGAATGCATGCTTAAACAGTTGCAAATGAACTGATGAAAATATAGTAATATAAATGATCATAAATAAGCAATGTAGGGCAGGAGAGAGAGCTCAGCAGTGGAAAGCTCTAGCTGGGCTTCCATATTGTGTTCATCAATTTCTTACAGACAAATGGTGACCAACATCTAATCATTACTTCAAGATCAAGAATTCTAAGACCATCTTATGACAACAATAAAGAAGAGGCACATGATATTCATATTCATACACATTGGCAAAATATAATTTTTCAAACATTTCAGAACAATCACAAGTGTGAGGAAATACATTATACACATTGAATCCAAGGACTCTGAAGCTTCAGGTAGTATTGACATAATGAATGTTTATCAACTTGAGAAATAGAATATATCCTATATATTTGGACAAATTTCAAAGTGAAACATGAGGATTAACAGTTGCAAAAAGCATATCCCTATTGTAGAAAAACATGTCAGGTGGCTTATGTGGTTCCTATATTGACTATAAGCACAAGAAGGGTTTCACAGAGAGACTTTGTCTTGAAAAACAAAAACAAAGAAATAAAATTAAAAAAAACCAAAACAACAACAACAACAACAACAAAAACACCAGGCCTGCAAAATAGCTTAGCATTAAAAGAAAATGGGGCTAAAGCATCTTATGTGATTTTGAGACAGAGTCCAAAATTTGACTATATGAGAGCATGAGAAGAAACCTAGAGGAAGAAACCAGTTTCAACTACAGCACAGTAGACACACAAAATAAAATTTGTCCCTTCTAAAAGAAGAAAAAGGGGCACACCTGTAGCACAGAATGAGGGAATGCCCAATGAAAATTCGCCCAACTGGAGACACACCTTATGGGCATTCTCCAATCCTTAACATTATTTTGGATATAATGTTATGCTCCCAGACAGGAGACTTTCATAAGTGATCAATGAGAGGCTTCACCCAGCAGCTGACTGAAATAGATGCAGAAAACCACAGTAAAACATGGGATGGACCTTGTAGATGCTTAAGGAAGAGTTGGGGAAGGATTAAAGGCTCTGAAGATGATAGGAACTCCACAGGTAGTCTAACAGACTCAACCTTTAACCTTGGGGACACTGAGAGACTGAGCCACCAACCAAATAGCAGACACAGGCTGGACTAAGGCCCCTGGCACATAAGTAGCAGAAGTTCAGGGTTAGTCTTCATGATGGTCCTCCAACAACTGGAACAGGCGGTGTCCCTAAAGCTGCTGCCTATCTTTGGTATCTGTTCTTTTAACTGTACTCCAATGTCTGGCCTCATTGGGAGAGGATGCACTTAACCCAGCAGACAATTGAAGCTCCACGTTTTGGGGATATTCAGGGGACCCAATCAACTCCATTCTGACCCTGGATGCTATAGGCTTATGTTTATACTATGATGAAAATGCATTCAGTCTACAGTGATCCTAATAGTCTGCTGGAGCTCCTACACGGTTCAAATGTCTAAAGTGTCTTCTGACACTCAAGGTAATATCTAGAAAGTCGAATCTTTTAAAATCAGAAAGCACGTCCTATCTTTCCAATAGAAAAATGGTACAGAATAACCCCTTCCTCTTCCAGTAGACAGGAGTGTACACTCCTTTATCAACCACATGCCATGCCTGCCAGGAGAAAAGTTAGGCTTTCCATAAGATTCACCACACTATTTATTATCCCACATGCAATTTACACAGCTCTACCTAACACTGTACAAAATCCAGAGACAGCATAACCTCTCTCCTGACTAAGTCTCCTGGTGGATTGTTGAGATCTTAATTTCCTGCCTGAGACTTCTGCCAGCTTTCAACATGAGCAAGTATTCCCTCTTGAACATACCCACCAAACAGGACAGTAAAATGGGAAAAACGCAGTCAACATTCTCTGAAAATACAGACAGCAAACAATACCTTGGGAATAAAATTACCACCTAAACAAGACAAACCCAGAGACAAGTATCTAGACATCACCACAAACCCAGATATTTAGATATCAGCATAGGAATATAATTAGCATAAGCCAGGAAAATATGTCAACAAGAAATCCAAGGTGTCCTGTCACAGCAGGTCCTCAAAAATTAAAACGTGCAAGAGTTCTGATACAAAAGAAGTTGTTTTGTGGAAAGGAGAGGAGTGAGAACCTGGGAAGGGATAGGGGTGCACAAGAGGACCTGTGGACTGGAACAAATATAGGGAGCAGAGAGAGTGGGATGAGAGTAGAGAAAGACTATAGCGGGGGCTTGTGTAGAGAACAGAAACAGGGCACAAGTATAGAGAGCAGCTGAAGCTAGTGCTCCATGTATATAAAGCACACCTGACAACAGCAGCAGCTGATGAAGGTAGGTAATGGCTTAAGCAGGTGCTCAGTCCCTGAGAGCATGCCATTGAAATTGCCTGCACGTTGACAACTACAGAGGTATGGTTCACACACTGAACAAGAAAGTGAGCTAAATAGAATAAATGGACTTATTGGTCAAAAAATAATTTGTGTATAAAATTTTACTGGCACTAAATATCGAGGAACACTGCAATGTATCAAAAGCAAAGACTTCAATTGTCTGTAATAAAAGAATATCACCTCAAAGGTCAAGAAAATAGTTTTAATGAAATCTTACATGAATAATTTCTAAACTAAAGATAAAGATTCCTATTAAGGTACATGAAGCATCCAAAATACCACATAGAGTGAAACAAAAAACGTTCCCTTGCCACAAAATATCCAAAACACTATACATGTAAAGAAATATGAAAACTGCAATAAAAAATGAAACAAAAACAAATCATAGGTTAAAATAGACCTATTAGTTTCATACCTGCCCTCTCAATGTGTAGTGTAAAACACAAAATGTTTTGGGCATATCCTTCAGAATCAAGAAAAGCATCCATGATGCTTCTACAAGCAAACCAATGGTACAAATGATGTGGGGAGATCCGGCCTTGATAGTAATGATATTCAGAGGTCACCATCTCATTTGGTGTCAAGTCAGAAGTATCACTAGAAACCGCACAGGTAGTCACATCTAGCTGATGTTTCCCATCCAACCACTGATAGGAGCCTGCACCTCAGCACCCTCTGATCATCCACCTGTTCCTCCCCATTGTGGGAAGATATACTGTGCTTACCATGTTCAGATTTCAGGGCTTCCCCGAGGTCCCCTCACAGCACAACACAGAACTGCAGAGCTCAGATCAGGAAACAGTGAACTATCCTGGTCTGCAAAGCCACAGGGAACTTGAAGAAAGGTACCCAGAAGATCCCGCCTCTTTCTTTGAACGGCAGGTCTGGCTTGAGTTCTAGATTGGCCAGTAAGCCTTACCACTCCTTACAGTTCAATTGTGCCTCTAGTCCAGGGTGAAATTTTGTACAGATCTTAGGAGTGGATTGCACTCTCTTAGCATTTGTGCCCTGCCTTGCAAGAGGACTTTCACACCAAGCAGCCCTATGGAAGGACCCCACTATTCCACCTCAGGCTATTCAGCTGCCTGCTACTCTCCTTGATAGCAATGACCCTGCACTTGACAGGACCTAAATTCAGACCTTCCTTGAGCTTTCCTCAGAGCACTTGGCTTCCCCTTCCTGTAATCAAGGTTAATAAGTTGCATAGCCCATTCCTCAGGTGCACTGAAGATATCATTCTGACTCACAAGGGGAAGGGTGACCAGGCTATTAACTTTAAGTAGTGACTTTAGGATAGAAGAGTTTTCTTTTCTGGCTTCATGCTGGGCTCAGGGAAGTTGCAGCTCCCTTTCCCTGGAAGATAAGTCCTTGATTTTGAAGTTTCCCTTGGCCTTGGCAGACAGCCATTATTAGAAGAAGAGGACAACTGTCTCTGAGACATTATAATAAATCTTCTTTCTTCATACACAGAAAAATTCACCCTCTCTATGAGATATTTTGATCTAGAGAATCTGTGCTAACACAACTGTGGGTTTTTTCCCCACCTTGCCATTGAGAAAGATGTGCTGACTATAACTAGTGTTCCACAGTGTTTGTCATATGTTTCCTGGTTTTCTCCCAGGTTTTATTAATATGTATCATCTAGTAGAAGGGAATTGTATGAAGCCACATAGCAAGTACATGTTTTGTAAAATCCCTCATTAATGTTAAGAGCCTGGGATCTTAACTGGGCTTCTTCTTCTGATGAGCCAGCTTTATACCTCCAGTGGAAGTCAAGTAACAGGTTATCCCCGTAGATATCAGAAAGAAGAAGGGAAAATGCTGTGCGGAATTCTCAAACAAGCTATGTAGCCAGGTCACGATGAGTGCAGGATCACTGCCCACAAAGGGGAAGAGAAAGCAGCTGAACAACGCCTCACAGCCTCAGTTGCAATGGTGTGTCCTCCTACAGGGCTGGGTGGGAGTGCAGATGGATGACATTCTTGGAGGACAGGCACAAATGCGATGGAAGTGCACACCTGACCCAAGATACATGAGAGGTCTGGCCCAGGACTGGAAGCACAATGTAACTTTGATGAGGGGTAAGACTCACTGGCCAATCAAGGACACCAGGCAGTCCTGCCAGTCAGGCTGAGAGGTGGGTCTTCCTGGTGCCTTGCTGCAAGTTCATTGTGGCTGCACAGGCTTGAATGGTTCTCTGTCCTGCTTTGAGTCCTGCTGTTGGGTAGTGTGAAAGAACTTCAATTAAGTTCTGTTTTTGAGACATGTTGAGCCCAGGCTCTCTGCCCATGTTGATGAAGAGAAGGGAGATGGGAAGCAAGATCTTGTGTGTCGGGCAATCTCTCGGGATGGATGGGAAGCATTAGCCAGATGTAGCCAGATGTTTGCATCTGAGAGGTCCCTTGTGGTGCTCCTCACTTGCTAGATCAGGCTGTGACCTCTCAATAACTTCACTATCAGGGCTGAGTCTACTCAAAACATTTCGACCAGGAATTGATTGAAGAAATGTCATGGGCAGGTTGCCAAACTTGGACAGCCCTAGTTTCTGTTGAATTTTCTACAACTTCTGCCCTTGGCATTTACCACTAAGGTGTAAGATACACCGGCAATTAATTTTGTGAAGCATTTAAAAGGCATCACATGTGTTGCTTGGCACTGTAATATTAAACTGAGAAGTAGAAGAAAATATTTGATGATGTAAAGTACTTACCAAGCTTAGGAAATTGTTGTATTAGCTGATGTAAGTAGCATTTTGCTAATGGAGGATTGCGTTAAAACACCCCACAGATAGTATGCTAAGCAGGCCAGTTAGAGTAGGATGTTAGGATTCTTAAGTTTGTTCACCAGGTTTGTCTAGAAATCTGTCTCCAAACTGTAATAAAGGAGGCAACTGTGGTGAACAACCAGTTACTTTGCTCATGCTCACAGCAATAATAATAATAATAATAATAATAATAATAATAAACAGGTCAGTAGAAGCTGCTCAAAGTATCATTGCAGAGTCATAATCAACATTAAGGCCTGGTGTGCCTGTAAACCCCATTTTTTTATTTGAGAAATGCATAGTTCTGCCACATTGGAAAGACTACATTGGGTGACAGCCATTTGAGAAGAAAAAACATCTATGGACTTGTAGACATGAGCCTAGCATGGCTGTCCTCTGAGAGGCTCTACCAGCAACTAACTGAGACAGATACAGATATTCACACCCATCCACTGGAGTCAGGTCACGGATCCCTATGCAGAGTAAGAGGAAGGAATGAAGGAGCTGTGGGGAAGCCACTCCCTTAAGAAAACCAAGAGGACCAAGTAAACCAAACCCCTGGGGACTCCCAGATACTAAGCCATCACATTGAGAACACACATGGGCTGGTGCACGGTCCCACAAACACATGTGGCTGAGAATTGCATTGTGTGTACTCAGTGTGAGACTACAAACCTAACACTGCAGAGACTTGATGCCCCCGGGAAGGAGAATGGGGGAAGGGAGGAGGTGGTGGGGGGATAAGAGGAGAGGGTGGGGTGAAGTGTGCTGTAAAAGGCAAAGGAGGGGGCATAGGGTAAAGAACTCTGGGAGGGGGGACAGGATAATAATGGGGCAACGTTTCTAATGTAAGTAAACAACAAAAGAGGGAGAGAGAGAGGGATAGGGAGAGGGAGAAGGAGAAGGAGAAGAAGGAGAAGGAGAAGACGGAGAAGGAAAAGAAGGAGAAGAAGAAGAAGAAGGAGAAGAAGAAGAAGAAGAAGGAGGAGGAGGAGGAGGAGGAGGAGGAGGAGGAGGAGGAGGAAGAAGAAGAAGAAGAAGAAGAAGAAGAAGAAGAAGAAGAAGAGGAGGAGGAAGAGGAAGAGGAAGAGGAAGAGGAAGAGGAAGAGGAAGAAGAGGAAGAAGAGGAAGAAGAGGAAGAAGAGGAAGAAGAGGAAGAAGAGGAAGAAGAAGAAGAAGAAGAAGAAGAAGAAGAAGAAGAAGAAGAAGAAGAGGAGGAGGAGGAGGAGGAGGAGGAGGAGGAAGAAGAAGAAGAAGAAGAAGAAGAAGAAGAAGAAGAAGAAGAAGAAGAAGAAGAAGAAGAAGAGGAAGAGGAAGAGGAAGAGGAAGAGGAAGAGGAAGAAGAGGAAGAAGAGGAAGAAGAGGAAGAAGAGGAAGAAGAGGAAGAAGAGGAAGAAGAGGAAGAAGAGGAAGAAGAAGAAGAAGAAGAAGAAGAAGAAGAAGAAGAAGAAGAAGAAGAAGAAGAAGAAGAAGAGGAGGAGGAGGAGGAGGAGGAGGAGGAGGAGGAGGAGGAGGAGGAGGAGGAGGAGGAGGAGAAGGAGGAGGAGGAGGAAAGGAAGGGTGAAGAGAGAGACACTGTTGTGAGGTTAGCCTTATCAAGAAAGTCTTTCCACGAGGCCATCACGTCAGGTGAACGACACAGCTCCCTCCCACATCCAGGATTTTATTTGGCAGAGCCAACAACAGCCTGGGGCCTAGGCCTTGGGATCTTTTCCTTAGGACCAAATATATGGAGAATAAAATGGAGCTCCTTTTCTAAAGCCAGGAACATCCTTGGGAAAGCTGGGAATGATCCAGGGCCGGGGCTGTACGGACATTTTATATCCTCAGAACCCAGCACTTTCTACCCTGTGGGGCTGCGGTTGTCAGTGCTTAGACCTCTGTAGACTGGGTCTGTCATGTTGTTGAGATGAGGTCTGTTCTCCTAGTGCAGCATTGTTTATACGACTCCTCCCAATTTTGTCCTATTGTATGATGTTAACTTCTGGCTTCATAGAAGTCTCCCATTTATTTCCATTTTCCCTCTGTAAATAATATACAAGATACACTTCTTCAGGGCGTTGCCTGGCATAAGGCATGGCTTCTCTAAGTCCTCCGCACCACAACTTTTATGTATTTGACCTTCTACCTTTTCTCTTTTTCATACTCTGAGACCTCTGACCTACGACCCTGTCACTAAAGAATGACCCTTTGTATGCGGGCGCTGGTGTACGTAGATAATACTTTGAGGAATATCTTTGCTATGTAAATCTTCCGTCTTACTAAATGACTAGAGTTTCAGTCTCCTGTCCCTGTTTCATTGTCTAAATTGTAACAAAGGGAGTGAAACTAACAGAGCGTTAGCCGGAGCTGAATTCATGCTGTCATTGCAGATATTTTTAAGTAATCTTTAAATGTGTGTAGAGTGATTTCTCCTTGGGCAGGCATATTAATCCTAAGATAGCAGTAAATTCATCCTTTTAGAATAATGTTTGCCAAATATGTTGTGTTGACTCGGGACACCTTGCTGCCAGTGTGATGCTCCCCACGTAAGTGACCCTGCTTTCCTCTTGATTAAACTTCCTAAATTCTTTAGTTCAAGGGCTGCACCCGGAGGTCCACATGTCCTGTGCAGATGTGGATGCAGCTTTGTGTTACACACATTGGACTTCAGTTTCTTGAGGATTCGATGCTCCTCTTCCTGTCCGTTCTCCGTCTCCGAGTTCGGGTCTTTCTTTTCCTTGTCCGCCTGTCTTCTTAGGAAATTTATTAACGCCTGAGGCATCTCAACACCTCCTGGTCACAAAACGCCACGTAAGCGTCGTCCTCACAAATTCCGTGCAACGCCATGAACTCTCAGAGGCTTCGCTGAGGCTCTGACTGTGACAAAAGATGGCGGGAGTCGCGCCAAACTGACGCCATCGAGGAAGAGTCCGTGACCTTGACATTGTCATCCGTCCGTTTCCAGAACCAGCACAAGATGGACGATGCTGCCGAGGTCGGCGTCCATGTTAGCGTCCTGCAGCGAACTCGCCTTTGCAGCCACAGGAACCGAATGCGCAGTTGCAGCGTGGCTTTTGCCTGCAGAACAGGACACGGGAAGCAGGTCACTGTGCGCACTGTAGAGTGAGACAGGAGAGGCCGCAGCGATGTCACAGGTTAAAGTTCAAGGGGGGCGGCCATTGTGAGGACAAACACACCAGATGTTGGGGATGTCTACACGGCACAGGGGGGGCTTGAGCCGGTGGATACTGAGTTCACAATCCGGAGACTCTGCTGTGCAGAGATGTGGACGCTCACGGATATTGTTCAGACATTTCAGAAATTTGAGACACACAAACTGTGTGCTGTGTCTGTCCACAGTGACTTTTCCCTCTACCAGGGAATGTGTGCGCGATCTCAAGGTTAGTGCACCTGTGTGTATTTTAAAATATATTTATTATTACGTCATGAAAATCCTCCCAACCCAAACCAGCCCAGGCCGGATGGATCCAGTGTAGAATGTGACTAGGCCTTCAAAGAAGACCTGATGGCAATTTTTCTCAGCCCTCTCTATAAAATAGGAAAAGGAGAACACGACCTGAGTTGTTCTATGAAGCCACAATTACTCAGATACCTAAACCACACAAGTACACAACCAAAAACAGAGGACTTTAGACCAATCTCACTGATGAATATTGATGCAAACACACTCAATAAAATGCTTGCCAACTGAATCCAAAAACTCGCCAAAAACCTCACTCACCATGGTCAAGTAGGCTTCATATACAAAAATCCATGTTCAATAAACAAAAATCCATTAATGCAATCCAATATATACACACAAAACCAACAAAAAAAAAATCACAACATCATCTCCTTAGATCCAGGAAAAGTTGTGACAAAACACAACACCCGCTCAGGTTAAAAGTGTTAGAAACATCAGGAATTCAAGGCCCAGATATAAACATATTAATAATGATTTACTGCAAGCCAGCAGCCATTATCAAATTAAATGGACACACAATGGAGGGAATCCCGCTGAATTCGGGAAGAAGACAAGGACGCCCAATCTCCCCTTATCTATTCCATATAGTATTCAAAATGCCAGCTACAACAATAACACAAAAACAGATGACGGGGATACAAATTAGCAAGGGAGAAATAAAGGTATCACTGTTCACAGATGATAAGTTAGTGTAAACAAACAACCCCAACAATTACACTAGAGAACTTCAGTAGCTGGGAAACAACTTCAGCAAAGTAGCTGGATATAAAATTACCTCATGTAAATCAGTAACCTTCCTTTACACAAATAATAAACAAGCTGAGAAAGAAATCAGGGATGCAAACTGCTTATTTTTTTTCGAGGCAGGGTTTCTCTGTGTAGCCCTGGCAGTCCTCGAACTGATTAAGTTCAGTGCATTATTAGCTTCATTATTATTATTATTATTATTATTATTATTATTATTATTATTATGTGCATTATTATTAGTATTTACTATGTCATAATAATTACTGTTATTGTTAAGTATATTATTATTATCATTAACTATATTATTTTTTGGTTTCATAGCAGACTTTTGCAAAGTATACTTACTACTACTATTACTAAAAATGATATACTTAATAATATAGTGACAAAATTTTGCTGGATATACTTAAAAATAATAATACCAGTTAATACTAATAGAAAATAACAATAATAATAACAGCAAGAACAAAAATAATAATAACAATGGTGCAGTTAATAATAATGATCATGAGAGTGATAATAATAATGTAGTTAATAATATACTGTCAGCATTTTGCTGTATATAGTTAATAATAATAGTAATAATAGGTCAGTTAATAATAATAACATGGAGGTGGCCTGTTTCGCAGCCTCCGTTCTGTCCCGTCGAGTTGCTTCTCTTCCCTTCTCTAGGACTTTATATTTGGGCTCCCCTTCACTTAACTCTGTCCTGCTAGGTTCTTCCCTTTTCTTTTAAAATCTGCTCTGGGAATGAGCCCCAGGGTCTCATGTGTGCCAGGAAACCTCTGCACCGGCTCATACCCCAGCTTCCGATCAGCAGCCTGCATTTGCAGTGTGACTGCAACAGGGGCCAGTGGCTGCTGGCCTGAGCCTTGCAGCTTCAGCTCCTGTGGAGGCCACAGGCAGTGAGGAGAGACCACCACCAGCTCCGCGTACTTTGGCTTCTAAACCAACACAACCCAAAAAAGCCAGGCGGAACTGGGCTGGGCTGTGAGGACGGGGAGGGCACACAGGGGTGTCCTTTGGCCACGTGAGCCTCACATCCTGAGAGCTCAGTTTGTACCCCAGAGCCAGAGGAAACATTTTGCTTCTGCTGACCCATCCCTTGGTTAACACTGTGTGTGCTGTGACTTTGGCTTGCCCTTGCGTCCTGTTTCCCCTCGTGCAGTGCGGTATCTGGAAGTGACCTTCTGAGCCTTGCCACTCTCTCAGCTCTCAGAGCCAGGATTTACTACACCGGTTCGTCTTGTGGGTGAAGTGAGTGCAGAGAACAGCCAGGGGACCTTGAAGGTCAGGGAGCCCCTAGATATTTCTGGGCCACCTTGATGTGTTGGGGAGATCTGACCGTCCCTGCGGGATCTCTGACGGCGCCATGATCTCTGGGTAGTATTCTGTTTGGTTTTAGTTTGGTTAACTTAGAGCAACTTTGTGCAGATTTGCAAAAATAAAAAAAGGCACTGCCCAAGCTGGGTGTGGTGACACACACCTTTAAATGCCTTAAATGAAGGCACAGGTAGAGGGATCTCTGTGAGTTCAAGGGGACTGTGGTCTAAATAGCAAGTTCCAGGCCAGACAGGGTATAAAAGGAGACCTTGCCTCAAAAAATAAAACAGAAACTAAAACCATAGAAAGAAACATGGTAATTTCTTACATTAGAAAGAAAAACTGAAATACGCGTATGCACACACACACACACACACACACACCCTTCTCATATTATGGAGTACACACAATATATTCCCCTCTTAATGATGGGAGTATTATTGTTGGTTCGAGGTCAGAGTCCCCGGAGGAGTGGTGCATGGGGAGTGACCTTGGTCAGAGGTTAGCCCAGAGTTCACTTGTAACAGGGTCTGATGATGCACATGTGTGTGAGTGTGTTTGTGCATGCCTCACTGTGCCCATGCGAGTCTGCACAGACAGGAACGTGGTGGTGCTGGTGTTCTGGGACTCCACTGGGAAGCCCAGCTGTGGCCTCTCAGCGTGTACCTGAGCCTCTCTTTAGCGGGCATAGTCCTGGGAACTCTGCCTGCTCCCTGTGCTCTGGTGAGCTGCATGGAGTTGTGTGCCCAAACACTTCCACCAGCCTGAGGGCGGAGGTGCCAGTCTGAGGGCGGAGGTGCCAGCCTGAGGGCGGAGGTGCCAGCCTGAGGGTGGAGGTGCCAGGGACTGATGAGCAGATCTTGTCTCAGCAAGCTGCTAGCCTCCGCTAGGGCCGCAGCCTATGGGAGGCGTGCTCTGAGCGGCAGGGTGTCTGGCTGGGTTTGAGTGGAGTGCGTGTTGTCGGGTGTGTACGCACTCAGAGTGACATGTTTTGTTTTAGAGAAAATGAGGTTGAGGTCTGGGCTTGCAGTTTTCCACTTGTCTTAATCCTGGGAGAATCTCAACAGCTTTACTTAAAAATTGGACGTGGAGATGGCAGGGACCCGAGTGAGGAGGAGCTCTTTGGTCTCTCGGGAAGGCAATTAAGTTTGCAGCCAGCTTGTGGACTTGTGTGGCTGTTGTGTATGTGTGTATGCATGCATGCATGCAGCACGCGGAACTCCTGGTTAACGAGGCAGAGCACTTACGACATAAACCGTGACACGCGTCACTAAATAGACAATAGATTGTCACTGGGTCTCACTGGTTTGCTGCAGAGGATAGTTCGGAGTGGGGGAGGGGGAAGTGCCAGGCTTGGAGGGGCAGAATAATAATACAGGGCAGTCCATCGAGGGAGGACTGTGGTGAAGGGGATGGGGTTTGGGTAGATTCAGGAAAGGGGCTCTGTGTGCTTGCAGGGGTGGGGGTTGGCAAGCTTGGAGATTGTTGGAGACAAGCGCTGTTTGCTTAGAGAAGGAGTCTGCTGGCCAGGAGGGTGGGGTCCTTACTCCCAGGTGCCTCAAGTGCTCCCCAGAGCAGAGCGATGTGGGTTTGGGAAGACAGCACTGGGAAGCAGAGGCAGGGGGATGACAAAGGATGCTTCAGCAGACACAAGCTTAGAGCAGACACCACAACGAAGTCTCTAAGACAGCAATGGCCTCTGCTTCCTCCTCCTCCCTTTGTCTATTGTTGTAGACATAAAACAGATATTCAGAATTACATATATTACAGAAATGGAAAATCTCCCCCACGTCTGCCCTTCAGGGATGATGGTCATCCATCCTTTGGTTTGTGCTCTTTCCAGATGAAAAAGTATTTTTTCATGTTTGTTTATTGGTGGTGTACATACGTGTCAGAGGGTGCATGTATGAGGTTCAGAGGGCAATTTTGTGGGAGTGAATATCTCCTACCATGTGAGTCCTGGGATGAAACTTAGGGTTTTTAGGGTTGGGAGTGAGTCCTGTTGCCCACTGAGCCATCTCCGTGACACTTTCCAGATATTTTTATGGTAAGCTGGCATCCGGCCATTGCCCCGCTCGACTTCTCCTTCCACAGGTCGGCTGCTCATTCACTCCCTCTTCAGCCATCTTTCCACAGCAGCACGACCCCATTCCTCTTGGTGGCTGTGCAGACGAGCTGAATGGCTTTTGTGTCAGTTTTCTAAGCAGCAGAACAGCGGCTCCAAGACTCCGTGGGTTCAGGTCACTGCTGTCCACCTCGTCTCTGTGCTGTGGGTTGGCTCTGTCTTCTGAGCTCGGCTGCCTGTGCCCATCCATGCCAAAGCTTTAACACGGTGGCCATGCACTGGTCACTCTTCAGATCCTGGAGGGTCCTGAGGAGCCTGGCTCGCATGGGGGGGCGGTGGACACTGGCTCTCAGGGGGTCCCCAAAATATGCTTGCTCACTATGAAGGAAGCCAGGAGTCTCTCAGTTGAAATCTGTTAAGTGGCACTGAGATCTGGGCTCTGGATGCTCCCATCACAAAATCCAGCTACTGCTGGGAAAGGGGAGACTCTGCTATCTACTATGGTAAAGACGCTGTTCTAGGGTGGGACAGAGGTTGTGTTTCTTGGTGACACCACTGGCCAGGCCACATTCAGGGGTGTGTGCCCAGGGATGGAACTATATAGGAGCACAGTTCGTCCCTGTATACAGGGGTAGGAGAACGGACCAGGCATCAGACCGCACAGACTGCTGGGCCGCAGCGAAACAGCCCCCTTCTCTGCCTAGGATGCTGGTCCTACTAGGTGGGTCACTTAGTGTCATCGCTAAGAAGGAGATTCTGTTCCTGTGCTGCTTCCAGGCGCTGTCTTGGGTAGATTTGCTGTGTGTGCTCCATGTGTGGGGAGAGGGTGTGCAGATTGTCTAACAGAGTCCTGGGTTTTGTAATAGATAGTGTGTGTTGTCCTCAGGCTCCTAAGACTGCCGCCATACCCCCTGTTTGCCCTTTGAAAGTAGCCAAGAGCTTAGCTTCTAGACACCCGCTGCTGTTGCTTATTGTCTCTTTGAAAACTGTCAGTCTGGGTGACAGGCCTTTAACCAAGCCAGATGGGCACCCCAGGCCCAGGTCTGCTGGGATTTCATCCGTTCCTTTGTCCAACAAATCTGTCCTAGGTTCCAGGCTTTCTCTTGTCGCCCCAGCTGTGGACGAGGAGGACCCGGCCCTTCTGACTCACAGATTTCACTTTCCCAAATTTCTCAGGCAACTCACCATTGGACTCGCATTTTGACTTCCCACAAGGTTTTCCTTTTAATGCGTTTCTCGCGCCGAGCCTCAGGCCTCTGTAGCTCTTCTCTCCCTGTGAAATGTCATCTGTGGCCGGGAGGCAGGAGGAAACAGGGAAGAGTCAGCAGCAGGGCGCTAATGAATCCCGCTCCCAGTTCTGAGGTTGCTCTCTCCTAGCTGAGGTGAAGCTCTGCCGGGCTCTGGACAGCTTATCCATTATCAAACTCACCTCTCCCTGGGGCATGGCTGGCCCCAGGCGGGCCACACCCCCAGAGCTCAGCCCTGTTCTCTTGCCTTCTGGCCTGTGTGAGAATGAGAGAAAAATGGAAGCCACACACACACACACACACACACACACACACACAAACACAAACACAAACACACACTGGTAAGTCCCTTATCTAAAGGTCCCTTCAGCTGGGATTCCAACAAGTATGCACTGAGAGCATGCCATGATGATTGTGTTGTGAACGCTGGATTTGATAATATAATGGCTGCCCCTGAACCACAAGTTACTATTTCATCCTGTGTGGCCCCAACCCCACATCTTTCTAAACAGCCTAACGGCAGGGAGGAACCCTCCTCAACAAATCTTCTCACGGCATCTGCTTTCTGTACACACCCCGATGGAAACACAAGGTGAGCTCTTGATGAATATTTGTCAGCAGAGAGGCCTCAAGAATCACACATCTCATGAGTGTGAAGTCCCACAGAAAGACTCTGTAGTCAGAATGCTTTGAGTGAAAGCCATTCTGGATACACAATGAACACACAATGGGACTTACTCGTTACACTGTGACCAGGTTCCCCTCCTGCAGAAGAAAGGTCCCTGCGGCCACACAGGCTTGACCATTGGCCGACCTTAAACACAGTTCAGTCAGCAACACTGCCTGGTCTGTTCCAAGGTGGGAATAGAATGCATTCCAGAACTCATGGCCCTGGCATGATCAGTAGGATGGCTCTCAGTGAAGTGCTGCTCTGCTGAGGCTGTTCCAAGGCCGTCGCCAACACCTCCAACACCACAGACACACACACACACACACACACACACACATACACACACACACACATGTGTTGAGAAGTCCTAGCAGGGCAGAGAGTGGTGGGAGACCAGTCCAAGCTGCCGTCATGGTGACAGCCATGTCTGAAACACCACCAGTTCCGATGCAACTCCTGCGACATAGGAGACCTTCACACAGTCTAGGAATGGATGGGTTGTTCTGGAACAGGAATAGACAGGCCAGGGATCGGGCCTGCTGAGCTTTTGAAATTAAGAACCGAGCTCTGCATGGAAATCCCTGAGAGAATAATAAACCTCTATGGCCAGGCCTGGTGGCACTTGCCTTTAATCTCAGCATTCTGGAGACAGAGGCAGATAGATCTATGGTCTACATGAGTTCCAGGACAGCCAGAGCCACTTAGACACTGTCTCCAAAAATAAAATAAAGTAAAATAAAATAAAATATAATAAAAATAAAATAAAATAATAAAATAAAATTAAATTAAATTTAAAAAAGGAACCTCTATAACTCTAACAAATATTTTTCAACATTAACTGTGAAACAGGAGCTAAAATGTTGACCTAATATTCCCATTTAATTAACTTTTAAGAAAGCCCTACTGGTAGACAGGAATTATGTTTTTCCATACATTTTGATTTAGGGGATTCGTGTTCCCAGGTAACTGTGGGGTGGAGCTTAGACAGAATTCTAACAAGGAGGAGGTTCCTCGGGGCGTGGCTGTAAGGGATGACCTTGGTTATCTTAACTGGTGTGGGAAGCCCCACCCACTGTGGGCAGCACCATTCCCTGGCTAGGATCCCGGGCAGTGTGTGGAAAGGGGCTGAGCAGCAGCAGGCATTCTTTGCTCTTGGCGTCCTGATTATTTACACACCTGATGTGAGTGAGCAGCTGCTTCACACTTCAGAGTGGCTTTGCCCACCATTAGGGACTTTACTGTGAACCGTGAGCTGGTATAAACCTGTTCTCCTGACAGAGTATTTTATCAAAGCAGCAGCAGTGATTAAGATTGTTGTGAATTGACCTTGATCCATTCAAGGTGGTCACAATGAGAGGTAATGTTGTGTTTTGTTTAAAGAATTTTTTATTAGATATTTTCTTATTTACATTTATTTTTTTGCTTCTTTTTTCATTGAGACAGGGTTTCTCTGTGTAGTCCTGGCTGTCCTGGAACTCACTCTGTAGACCAGGCTGGCCTCAAACTCAGAAATCCACCTGCCTCTGCTTCCCAAGTGCTTTTTTAAATTTTTTTTTATTTTTATATTTATTTATATTTTATATATTTTATATTGTATATACATATGTTTCTATTACATTTTATTTACATTTCAAATGTTGTCCCCTTTCCTCGTTTTCCCTCTGAAAACCCTCTATCCCATCCCCCCTTTCCATGCTCACTAACCCACCCACTCCTGCTTCCCTGACCTGGTATTCCCCTACCCTGGGGCAATGAGCCTTCATGGGTCCAAGGGCCTCTCCTCTCATGGATTTCCGACCAGGCCATCCTCTGCTATCCATGTGGATGGAGCCATGGGTCCCTCCATATGCATACTTCGGTTGGTGGTTTAGTCCCTGGGAGCTCTGGGGGTACTAATGGTTAATATTAATGATTCTCCTATGGGGCTACAAAACCCTTCAGCTCCTTGGGTCCTTTCTCTAGCTCCTCCATTGTTGACCCTGTGCTCAGTTCAATGCCTGGCTGAGAGTGTCCCCCTCTGTGTTTGTCAGGCACTGGCAGAGACTCTCAGGAGACAGCTATATCAGGCTCCTGTCAGCAAACACTTGTTGGCATCCACAATAGTGTCTGGGTTTGTTACATGAGCTGGTTACTGTCCCCAATATGTTTTTATTACCCTAACTCACCCAAACTGTTATTGCAACAACACTGAAGGTATGAGGAGGCCATTTGTCCACAGTCCGGCTATGCTGGCAGGTCTCGAGGTAGCCAGAAGATGGCTCACAAATTTGACCAGAGTGTATAATATTAGGCAGAGAGAAAATAAAATCCCTGCAGCTTTTTTAGACAGGGTCATGGAGACATTTTTGACAGTACACGCCCATGGAACCTGAATCACCAGAAGCAAAGGAAGGAGACATCAAGAAATTTTCAAGTTGGGGGATGAAATTGATAAAATAGAAAAAGAACAATTAGGGAGAATTAATGAAACATGGAGTTGGTCTTTTGATCCTTTTATTAGACAAGATAAACAAACCCCTATTAAAAGATAAAGATTATACAAATTAATGAAATCTACAATAAAATGGGGGATTAAATAACAGGTAATGAAGAAATCCAGAGAGTTGTAAAGACATAGTTTAAAAAGGGTGCATTCCACCAACTAGGAAATTCTAAAACAAATAGCTAACTTCCTCAACAGATTCCACATCCCAAAATTAAACTAGAGAAAAACAACTTAAATTGACATAAAAATGAAGGAAAACAGAATTCATTAAAACTATGTCCCCGATATGAGCCCACGTCTATGAGTTTTAGGATAGCGTCCTATCAGACTTTCAACGAGGATTTAACAAGAATTCAGTGTATTCAACAATATAGAAACAAAATAAATATAGTCAATTTATTTTCTTAACCCCTGATTACTCATATATCCAGTCAAGAAAGAATGTGTGATAAAAAAGAATTACAGACCAATTACCCTAATACCACGGATCACGGATTCAAAAATACTTAAAAGATAAAGCAATATATATATAAAACTCATCAAAAGATTGTCCACCATTAACAACGAGGAAGGCTTCATTCTAGAAACAGTGATGGTTCAACAAAATGGGATTAAAGTGTAAGAAAAACCAAGAATTGATCATCTCATGAGGTAATGTAAAATTCTCTGACAATATTCAACACCACTTCATGATAAAATTCTCGGAGTTCTGGTGCTTACTGGGGCTGGAACATGGCTCCTTCCATTCCATTATCAGCAGCTTTCAATATTTCAAATATATCACTGCCTAATCTTGGCTTTCCTGGAACTTGCTTAGAGATCTATCTTGATCTCAAAGATCTGCATGACTCTGTCTCGTGAGTGGTGGGTTAAAAAGAATGTAACACCATGACATGAACTAAGTCTTTCTGCTTATATTTTAAATTCAGAACCCAGAATCCAAATCTATCTCTTGGCAACTTGACACATAATTGTATCTTCATGTGTCTACATCAAAACAGTATCCAAGTAATAATAATTCCTAACATGATACAATTGACTTTCATACAACTGCAAATCCATATGTTTACTTGAATGTAATCTTGTCCTAATGTAACTAATCCTTTAATGCCATTGAATATCCTTGATCACAAGATTAAACGTCATTCAACTTCCTGATGATGCCTTGTATTTTGAACCTTTCTTTTTTTATTGTTCCTTTCTTAGTTTCTATGTTTGTTAAAAATTTTCATGCCAAACTCTATGCGGTTATTTCCGTGACTTACTTTCTCAATACAATTAATGTAAACATCTTTACCTTAACCTCAAGGAAACTCTTCAGATGAGGGCAGCAAACTTCTTTGCAAAAGCATAAAAAAAAATCTCCAGAGTGGAAATAATCCCAAGCACCCATGTCTATCATATCCTACTTTATGATACCCTCATAACTCCCACTTAATTCATGATCATATTCATTAATTTTCTCTCCAGCACACTGATTTTGGGGATTTATCCCTGGTGCAAACAATTTACCACATTGATGACATTAATAAGTTTTCTGTCCGGTGTGTGTTCTTTTATGATACTGGAGATGACTGGGTCTTGCAAAGGCTTTACCACATTGATTACATTCATAAGGTTTCTCTCCAGTATGTGTTCTTTTATGATATTGGAGATCACTGTGACGAACAAAAGCTTTACCACATTGATTGCATTCATAAGGTTTCTCTCCAGTATGTGTTCTTTTATGATATTGGAGATTACTGTGTTGTGCAAAGGCTTTACCACATTGATTACATTCATAAGGTTTCTCTCCAGTATGTGTTCTTTTATGATATTGGAGATTACTGTGCTGTGCAAAGGCTTTACCACATTGACTACATTCATAAGGTTTCTCTCCATTATGTGTTCTTTTATGTCTTTGGAGATTACTGTGATATGCAAAGGGTTTACCACATTGATTACATTCATAAGGTTTCTCTCCAGTATGTTTTACTTTATGATATTGGAGATGACTGTGCTGTGCAAAGGCTTTACCACATTGATTACATTCATAAGGTTTCTCTCCAGTATGTTTTACTTTATGATATTGGAGATAACTGTGACATGCAAAGGCTTTCCCACATTGACTGCATACATAAAGATTCTCTCCAGTATGTATTCTTTTATGATATTGAAAATTACTGCGCTGTGCAAAGACTTTACCACATTGATCACATTCATAAGGTTTCTCTCCTGTATGTGTCATTTTATGTCTTTGGAGATCACTGGGTCTTGCAAAGGCTTTACCACATTGATTACATTCATGAGGTTTCTCTCCAGTATGTGTTGTTTTATGATATTGGAGATGACTTGATCTTGTAAAGGCTTTACCACATATTTTACACTCATAGGGTTTCACTCCAGTATATCTTCTTACATGCCTGCAACGATAATTAGCACATGTGAAATCTTTACCACATTCAATACTCTGATAAATCATGTAATTAATATGAATTATATTTACAATTTGTTTAATGGTAAAGAAGCATCAGATCTTAAGGTTTTAGCACTTTATATATTCATGTTGTTCTCCCTCATCATGAGTTGTTCAAGACACCTGTTATGGTTATTACATGGCTCATATTTATAATACCCTCTTCTTATATGATGTATTTTAGCTATCTGAATAAAGTTAGAAAAACTCTGATCTGTATAACACTGATTGTATTCATATTTTTCCTCTAGTGTGAATTACAACACATGTGACTGGGAACCAGGACACACAGAAGAATTTCCAAATTCCTAGTACCCATAAAGGTTTTTTTACACTATGAGTTTGGGGATATTCCCTGTAAAGCTGAAAAACGAACTAGTTGCAAATGTCTTTCATATTCCTAATTTCTTCCAAAGGCAGAATACTACATATCTTCTTGTTTTAGAACAAAAATTTTATGCTTCTTCTTTCCATATCCCAATGCTCACATGATTATTATCCATTTTGACACATGATATACCTAATAAAAAGAATGATAAATGAAAGGTTTATGCATTGCATTCACACTCTTTGAATTTCTGTTTCTCATAACATGTGCAATATGGACTAATGTTTCTCTACAACAATATTCTTGATTCTCATAAAATGCCCTCTCACCAAACTGAACCATATTACTACAAGAATATTAGTAACACCAAATTTTCTATGGACTATTTGTTTATTAGAATGTTTTGGATATAAATTTATCACTATTCAATGTGCAATTTCTAAATACTATGAGACTATACAGATTGGCAGATCCACAGCACAGGTCTAATGGAGCTCCTTATCAAATGGATACACAAATCACATATCGGATCTTGAGGTACATGGTTTTGTAAGGATATTATAATCATATCTACACTTAAAGGACTGTTATTTTACACTTTTGCTTTTTGCTGGAGATTCCATAAGATATTAAATTTTCCTCAGAGACAAATTTGGAACAGCTTGCACATGAAAATTACCTTTCATGACTTCTATTATTTTGACACTGTTCTTCAAGATTATGCTCTTCGCAATTATAGCCTAAAACACAGTAATAGAAAATGAATGAAATAGTATTGGAAAATAGGCAAAATTAAAGGTACTGTGAATTTTAACTGCACCGTGATAGTTACATTGAAAATCCAGTGAAACAGAATTATTCAGCTCAATTTTCATACAATTAAAATAATAGAAGATCATCAATAACCAAGAAACATATGTTTCCTTCAGAAAAAAAATAACAGTCTTACCTATAGCTTTGAGGTTCAGGTAGGTTTCCAACATCACATTTTTGTAGAGACTCTTCTGGGAAGGATCCAGCAAATTCCACTCTTCCTCCGTGAATTTCACATGCACATCATCAAAAGTCACTTCATCCTAAATATCCCATACGAATGTACAACACAAAACATGATACTAACATCACCGGAAAACAAATATATGCTTTCTCAAATATATAGTCACATAATTCTCGTGCTTGCTCTGCTTATTTTCTGACTCAGAATTTATAATTTTGTGTCATTTTTAGAAGGAGCTTTAATTATAAGATACACCTCTGTCACTTTTGAACACTTTAAATAGGATACAACTTTGCCAGAGAAATGCAAATTGGGAGGGAAATGCAGAGGAAACAGATCCACAATACTGAGCACACATCTGAAAAATTGTATGAACAATTACTAACTACAAACATGATGGGCAAGCCTCGTGTATTTTCTCATGTCTTTAATTACAGAGGCACAGCCAGGTTATGCCATTTACCTGGACACTGGCATGGCCTTTGTAATGTGTTCTAGGAGACTAAAATGTATATTTTAAGACCCTCAATCCCTACAAAAAACAACCATGGGAAAAAATGATAATGAACTCAAAGTTCTTTAAGAAAGTTCCTACAAAGAATTATAAATTCACAGCACATCTGTATTCACCTGGCAGAAATATGAAATTTAACCTATAACATTTGGTCGAATTTCAATACTAAAGATATGGATGAAAAACCACACAAAAATATGCTTATATTACAAATATAAGACATGTGGTTTTTGTGGTTTCTCTACTACTTTAAGGACAAAAAAAGCTACACAGCAAAATTTGGTTTGGAAAAGAAAAGCAAAAAATAAAATAAATATAAAAATATAAAACAACTAGACTTGTAAAATAGATTATCACTGAATAGCAAATGTATATATTGTATTTTATATGATTTTAGGAAAGATATTATAGTGCATATATGGGAGCATGTGAAGAAAGTTGAAGGGTCAGTTTCAACTACAACACAGTACACACCAAGGACACAATGTTTTCCCTCTAAAAGAAGTGCTGGGTAAATTCTGGAGCAGAGACTGAGGGCATGGCCAATGAAAATTTGCCCCACTTGAGAGTACCATCCTATAGACAAGCACCAATCCATGACATTATTAACGACACTCTGTTATGCTCCCACACTGAAGCCTGGATTAATTGTCTATTGAGAGGATCCACCCACCAGCTGACTGAAAAGCTGCACAGATCCAGAGTCAAACCTTGCATGAACCTTGGGGACTATTATGGAAGATTTGTTGGAAAGACTGTAATCCCTGAGGAGGATAGGAACTCCACAGAAAGACCAAGAGACTCAAGTAACAGGCACCCTTGGGGACACTCAGAGACTAAGCCACAAACCAAATAGCATACACAGGATGGACTAAGGCCCCTGGCACATATATAGCAGATGTGCAGCGAAGAGGCTCAGATGGTCATCTAATAACAACTGTAGCCAGGGCTTTCCCTATAGCTGTGGGGGGGATATCTTTCCAATCTGTTTCTTTAACTGGGCTGCCATGTCTGGCCTCAGTGAGAGAGGATGCACTTAACTCACAATAGAATTGATGCACCAATTTTGGGGATACCTGGGGGCCCCACAACCTCTCAAAGAATAACAGAGGAGACTGGGGGAGGGACTCTGCCATAGCAAGGGACATATAATGGGGATGTTGATAAGGGTGACAATGAATATATAAATTATTGGAAAAGCAAAAAAAGGGAGAAAAAATAAAATTTTCATTCTATAAACACTATCCTGGAAGGTATCTGGAATGGCTCCTGCCAGAAAATCTTCCACAAGCTTCACACAGAAAGCCAGACAGGACAGACAAGCAGCCAAAGACATGAACCTAGCTTTTTGTTTCAATCAACTGCATCCTGACCCTTGACACTATGGGCAAATATTCATCCTGTGATGAAAATGCATTCAGTCTTTCTTCAGGGATCCTAACAGTCTGTTGGAGCTCCTACACTGTTCAAACATCTAAAGTCTCTTCTGACACACAAGGCAAAATCTTGAAGGTCACCTCTTGTAACAGCTTGGGTACTTCCTCTCCTTGTATACATCTCTCCATGGCTGATTTATCAATGCTTTAGTTACCTCAACAAACTATGGTCGCAAAATGAAATTCAAGAATCATCTTCATAATTTGAGTGCAATGAACTCTCATGCAGTCTTCCCTATGGCTCTGACTCTGCCAAAAGATATCTGGATTTGGGCCAAATTGAAACCATACTGGAAGAATCCGGGATCTCAAATTTATCATCTCTCAGTTTTCAGAAGCCACACCATACAAAAGATGCTCTTAAGTTTGGCTTCTAAGGTGATGGACTCTGCCTCACCTGGTCCACTAATAACAGCTAGAAACTGAAAAAAATCAAGATGTCCCTCAACCAAAATTTGGATAAAGACTATGTGGCTCATATACAAAACGGAATTCTATTCAGCTAGTAAAAACAAGAACATTATGAATCTTGCAGTCAAATGGATACAACTAGGTATTATTATCCTAAGTGAAGTATCCCAGACCCAAAAGGACATGGATGTATGTACTCACGGACTAATGAATAATAACCATAAAGTACAGGATATCTGCATGACATTTCTTTGTTCTGAAGAAGCTAAACAAGAAGGAAGCCTAAGGGGCTGAATAGATGGCTCACCTGGTAAGAGCTCTTGTGAAGGTCCTGAGTTCATATCCCAGTACCGACATGGTGGCTCACAACCACCAGTAATGAGATCTGATGCCCTCTTCTGGTGTGTTTGAAAACAAATACAGGGTACTTATATATAAAAAATAAATATATTTTTAAAAAGAAAGAAGGCTAAAATGAGCATGGTTGAATCACACTCTGAAGTGGAAATAAAACGGTCAAAGGGGGCAGATGAAAGAGAGAGAGAAGTGGAAGGGCCAGTAGTTAAGAAAAGGGAAGGGGAGGTAAGGAACAGCTGTGGTGAGAGAAAAGGAAGGGCCATAGGACAAGGAAAATGAATTGAAATCTCCAGCTGACAGGGATCTAAGAGCTTAGGCATCTTTAGGATCTGCTACAGACCGTGAAAGGGAAGGCAACAGGCAGTCTATGGGGGATACAATAGCTGAAATACATAGCAGTGAGATTTGGACACTGAAGAGGGCCACACCCTAAAGACAGGCAGAACTCCCAGTGGAAAGTTAACTACACCAACCAAACCAAAAACATTTCCAACCAAAATTTATCTTGTCTTCAGAAATACAGGCAAAAATATGGAGCAGAGAATGAGGGACTCACCAAACTATACCCTGCTCAAATTGAGACCCATCCCATGGGCAATCACCAATCCCTGATTATAATGAGGATATACTTTGTTGTACTTCCAGAGAATAGCTTAGCATAATTGTTCTCTGAGAGTCTCCATCCAGCACCTGACTGAAACAGATGCAGAGCCCACAGCCTAACATTGCACAGAACACAGGGTATCTTTGGAAGAGTGGGGGAAAGAAATGAGGGCCTCCAAAGAAAAAGAAACCCATAAGAAGTCCCTCAGTGTCAACTAACCTGGGGACCAGGAAACTCTCAGAGACTGAGCCACCAGCCATCCTTCAGATGACTGTAGCTCTGAAAGGTAGAAATGCTATCAAATTCACCTCTCTCCTGATTATGTTTCCTTATGGATTGCTAGGATTTTCTTACCCTGCCCACCTCCTCTCCTACCTTCCAACATCAACCAGCAATCTCTCTTGTACATAACAAACACGTCAGTAAAAGAGCCAGCACTCAGCCAACACTCTAAAAATCTACAAAGAAAACTGTAACACAGGAATAACACTCCCACAAAAACAAGACAAACTGAGAAACTAGTACCTAGACCAATAATCACCAAAAATGCAAATACCTAGGACCAGCATAGAAAGATATGTAAAACCAGTGTCAGTGCTGTAATCTCTTATTTCTATTTTCCATGGTCTCTTCATCATTAAAAATTATAATTAGATGCTTTAATTATTTTAGCTGGAATATTTCTGTTTAGTTTTGGTCTGGAGAATTTGTCCATTGGTGAGAGAGGGGTATTGAAATCACTGAGTATAATTGCATGAGGGCTATTATGTGCTTTTGTTTTGTTTAGAGGAGTGTCTTCTGTAACTGACAGAATGAATATGAATCCATCTGATATTTAGAGAACATTCTACTGAAATATAAGAGAATATAACTCCTCAGGTTCTTGCTCCTCTCCCTTGCCCCATATATCCATTTTTGCATCAGACATCGTCAATTAAGATATTGTAGAGGAAGAGAAGAAGGAGATGGAAGAAGAGGAGGAAGAGGAGGAGAAGCTGAAAAAGAAGAAGAGGAGCAAGAAGAAGAAGAAGAAGAAGAAGAAGAAGAAGAAGAAGAAGAAGAAGAAGAAGATCAATCAACATAAAAGTCTAGAAAATATTTCAAATAAAATCATAACTGAAAATTTTTCCTAAACTAAAGAAGGTATCTGTTAATGTACAAGAAAAATCAAAAATACCAAAGAGATTGGGAAAGAGTCCCTTTGCCACATAATAGACATAACACTAAAATTTAAAAGAAATATATATAAAAAAAAAAAAAAAAACTACAGCAGGAAAATCAAAATCAGGAAAAAGGAAAAATAAACAAAACAAAAACTAGAAATGAATAAAATCAAAACTATTAGATTCATATCCATCTACTTTATTTTCAGGAATAAATTCATTACTTATATAATGTTCTCCCTGCATATTTTCCTGCAGGCCAGAAGAGGGCACAAGATTCCATTACAAATAGTTGTGTGGCATCATGAGGTTGCTAAGAATTGAACTCATGACCTGTGTGGGAACAGAGCTCTTAACCTCTGAGCCATCTCTCCAGGCCTAACCCTACCTTTTTTTTTTTTTTTTTTTTTTTTTTTTTTTTTTTTTTTTTTTTTTTTTTTTTTTTTTGAGAGAGAGAGAGTTTCTCTGTGAACGCCTGGTTGTCCTGGAACTCACACTTGTAGTCGAGCAGGCTGGCCTCTAATTCAGAAATGTGCCTGCCTCTGCCTCCCAAGTGCTGGGATTATAGGCGTGTGCCACCACCACCTGGCTTAAACCTACCTTCTTAATGTATATTATAAAAAACAAGATGGCTTGGACAGAGGTGCTACAGATTCACAGAAACCATCCATACTTCTATAAGAAAGCAACTGGTTCAGATATTTTGGACAGATTTACAATCAGCCATGGTAATGAAGTTATTCAGAGGTCATGAACTAGCATGTTAGAAGCACCATTAGAAACCTCACAGGAGGTCACATCTGGCTGATGCTTCTGATCCAACCCCATAGAGGACTCACCATCCCTGGTCCCACAGCTCAGTTGCATGTTCCTCCCCATTGTGGGCAGTGATCCTGTGCTCACCATGTCTGGATTTCAGAGCTTCCCTGAGGTCCCCTCACAGCACCCAACAGCAGATTTTAGAGTAGGACACAGAGAACCATTCAAGCTGAGCAGCCCCAATTAACACATAGAAAAACACCCGGAAGATCCCGCCTCTTTGTCTGACTGGCAGGTTTGCCTGGATCCCTTGAGTGGCCAGTGAGTCTTAGCGCTGGAGAGAAATAAGAAGTCTATGGGGGTCATCTTAGCTAAGATTCATAGCAGCAGATCTGGAAATTGAAAAGGCCAATTCATACAACCAGGCAGGACCACCAGAGGAGATCTAAGGACAGCAATCAAACAAAAAACATTTCCACATAAAATTTGTCCTGATTACAAGAAATGCAGGCACAAAGATGGAGCAGAGAATGAGGGAATGGCCAAACTATATCCTGCTTAAATTAAGACACATCCCATGGGCAAGCACCAATTCCTGACATTACTGAGGATATACATTGTTATACTTCCAGAGAGTAGCTTAGCATAATTGTCCTCTGATAGTGTCCATCCAGCACCTGAATGGAACAGATGCAGAGACCCACAGCCTAATATTGGACAGAGCATAGGGAAACTTGTGGAAGAGTTGGGCAAGAGGATTGAGGTCCTCTGAAGGAACAGGAAGTCGATAAGACTCAATATTAAATAACCTGGACACTAGGAGACTCTCAGAGATTGAGCCACCAACCATGGTACATACACAGGATGGAACAAGTCCCCACCATATATATAGTATATGAGCTACTCAGTCTTCATGCGTTTCCCCCAATAAATGGAGCAGAAGCTGTACCTTATGGCTTCTCGGCCTTTTGTCTAGTAAGATTTAGTGTAGGAGATGCCCCTTATGCTGTTGATTGTCTGTCCAAGCTATTCCCCTAAATCGGCTTCCTTTTATGACATCAGTATGCCCAACCATGCAGAACTTGAAATGCCATGCTTGGTGGATACCCCTGTGGTCCCGACTGTCCTTGGAGAGGTAAAAGGAGTTAGGGATGAAGGACTGTGTAAGTTGGAATGGAGAGATGGGAGAGAGTGGAATTTAAATCACAAAAACAAATGATAAATAAATAAGTTGGGAAATTTAACAAATACATACAAATAGAACGAAAATATAGAAATCAGCCCATTAATTTTAAATGTTACCCCACTCAATATTGCAGGGTGTAAGCCAAGGAGAAGAAGTTTGGCAAAAATATCACACAAATGACCTATCACTAAAATTTATCCAATGTCTATTTTCCTCTGAAATGCTATGATCTCAACTACCTTTGGCTGCATACTGTCAACACTCCCATCTTCTAAATCCTATGAGAAGAACTGATTAAGCTCCATGGACAGCTTTCTCTGACTTTCACCAACTCAATTTCTGATATTTTCCACATTCATTCAAAAAAAGAACATAGGTTCTGTTCAGTAGCAAAATCAACTATTGATAGCAGTTTTATTCTTGTTTTTGTTCTAACTTGCTACTCTGCTGCTTTGATGGAATCCTCTTAGCAAAAGCATCTCTTGTAATAAACAGTTGCTGTGAATGGTTCTGTCAGATCATAGTTAACCACTTTGGGAGCTTAGAGTAGAAAATGAAAGTACAAACTGAAGGTTAAAGCATGAACAAATATTGTCTCCTGGATTGCTCTCCTGTTTTGTCACTGTCCCTTGCTCAGGTAGCTCTCTCATCCAGGTCAGGCCCACCTGCTTATGAATATTGTCACCCTGAGTGCAAGAGCTTCCCACACCAATCATCCACACTATCTCACACAGACATAAACAAGCCATTCTGATGGGCAGACCCACAACATAGGCCAATCTGATGACTGTAACTCTGAAATATAGAAATGTTGGCAGCTTCACCGCTCTCTTGCCTTCATTTCTGGTGGATTGCTAAGATGAAACCTTCCAGCCAACCACCCTCCTAGCTTTCAACATTAGCCAGGAATCCCTCTTGAACATATGGACCAAACAAGTAAGGAAAGAGAAAACACTTAGTCAACACTCTCTGAAAATCCAGATGGCAAACTCTAACCCATGAATAAAACTCACACCCAAACAAGATAAACCCTGTAAGTAATACCTAGAGCTATTATTACCACAAACCCAGATGGCTAGAAACCAACATAGGAATATAATGAACAACAGCAAGGAAACTATGTCACCAAGAAAGCCAAGTTATGCTTGCATAGCAGGTCCTGAGAAACTAAAACATGCAAGAGACATGATGCAAAAGATGTTGTATGAGGGAAGGGATAGAAGTGAGAACCTGAGGATGGGATAGAGGAACACAAGAGAACCTGAAGACATGCAGACAGACAGGGAGCAGGGAAAGAGCAATAAAGGAAGAGAAAGAGAATAAAGAGAGTGCACGTGCAGGGAACAGAGACAGGGAACAAAAATAGCAGGCTGCCCATGTATATAATGCACAAACTAGAAATAGCAGCAGATGATGGAGGCAGACATTGGCTTAAGAATTTCCTATGTCGCTAAGAACAGGCCATTGACATTTTTGGTACACTGACAATTATTGAGGCAAGGCTCACCCACAGAATAAGAATGGAAGAGAGGAGCCGGGCATGGCAGCGCATGCCTGTAATCCCAGCACTTGATAAAGACAGTGGGATTTCTGAGTTCAAGGACAGCCTGATCTACAGAGTGAGTTCCAGGTCACAGGGCTACACTGTGAAACCCTGACTTGAAAAAAAAAAAAACAAAAAAACAAAATCAACCAACCAACCAACAAACAAACAAACAAAAAAACAACAAAAAATATTGAAGAGAGAATCACAAGCATTAAAAATGAATAGAAAAATGGATTAATTATTCAAAAAATCTGGATTTTACAACTTTCATGGCACTAAACAACCAAGATTTCAACAACATATGAGAAGTCAAAAACACAAATGTTTGGAGAAGAAGGGAGAAGGAGGAAAAGAAGGAAGGAGGATGAGAAGCAAGAGGAAGTAGAAGAAGGAGAAGGAGTGCCAGGCGTTGGTGGCACACACCTTTAATCCCAGCACTTGGGAGGTGGTTGCTAAGTATTGAACTCATGACCTGTGTAGGAACAGCCAGGACTCTTAACCTCTTAGCCATCTCTCCAGCCCTATTCCTGCCTTCTTAATGTATGTTATAAAAGTCAAAACCGTTTGGACACAGTTGCTGCAAAGTCACAGAAAGCACCCATACTTCTACAAGAAAGAAACTGGTCCAGATGCTTTGGACAGATTTACCATCTGCCATGATACTAAAATTATTAAGAGGTCATGGCCTAGTCGGCGGTGGAGGCACATGCTTGTAATCCCAGCACTTGGGAGGTAGAGGCAGGCATATTTCTGAGTTCGAGGCCAGCGTGGTCTACAAAGTGTGCTCAAGGACAGTCAGGGCTACACAGAGAAACCCTGTCTCAAAACAAACAAACAAACAAACAGCAGACCAAAAAAAAAAAAAAAAAAAAAAAAAAAAAAAAAAAAAAAAAAAGAGGTCATGGCCAGAACAAACAAGTAAGAAGCATCACTAAAAATCTCACAGGAAGTCTCATGTGGCTGATGTTTCCCATACAACCCCATAGAGGACCCACCACCCCAGTACCCACTGCTCAGCTGCCTTTTTCTCCCCTTTGTGGGTAGATAGCCTGCGCTCACCATGTCTCGATTTCAGAGGTTCCCTGAAGTCCCCTCACAGCACCCAACAAATGAAATCAAAGCAGGACACAGAGAATCATTCAAAGCTGCACAGCCACAGCAAACACCACAGAAAAGCACCTAGATGATCCCGCCTCTTTGTTTAACTGGCAGGTCTGCCTCGTGGCCTTGATTGGCCAGTGAGTCTAATCCTTCCTAAAGGTTAAAGTGTGCTTCCTGTTCAGAGCCAGACCCTTTCCAGATCTCAGGACTGGTTAACACTTAATTAGCATTTAAGCCCACCCTCCAGGAGGAATCTCACCCCACCCAGCCCTGGGGGAGGACTTAACATTCCGGCTGCCTGCTCCTCCCACCTGTTAGTAATAATCATGATTTTAGACATTTAGACCTTTCCTGAAATTTAGACCTTTCCTGAAATTTCCCCACAGCACTTGCCTGCTTCTTCCAGTAATCAAGGTGAATAGCTTGCATAGCCCAATATTCAAGGTGCAATGGAGCTGTCAATCTGACTCAGGAGGGGAAAGTTAACCAGGCTATTAGCATTAAAGAGGTATTTTAGGAAGCAAGAATTGTTTTGGCCTGGCGTGGTGGCACACACCTTTAATCCTAGCACTTGTTAGGCAGAGGCCGGCGGATTTCTGTGTTCAAGGCCAGCCTGGTCTACAGAGTGAGTTGCAGAAGAGCCAGGGCTATACAGAGAAACCCTGTCTCAAAAAACCGAAAAAAAAAAAAAGTAAGAAAGAAACAAAAAGAAAAAAGAGTATTTTTTAAAGGGTCTGGTGAGATGGCTCAGCTGTTAAGAGCACTATCTGCTCTTCCCAAGGTCCTGAGTTCAAATCCCAGCAAGAACATGGTGGCTCACAACCATCGGTAATGAAATCTGACATCTTCTTCTGGGGTCTCCGAAGACAGCTACAGTGAACTTACACATAATAAATAAATAAATAAATCTTCAGAAAAAAAGGATTTTGTTTCTTGGTTTCATTCTAGCCTCAGGAAAATTGCAGCTCCCTTTCACCAGATGATAGGTATCAAACAACCCTGGGAGAAAAGCCAGAAACCTAAGGGAAACCCTGTTGAGCAATATTGTTTGCCAGCACATCTTCATCAGTGGGTAAGTGGAGAAAAAACACAGTTGGATCAGTATAGTTTCTCTAGATAAACATATCTGCAATCATAAAGGAAATAAATCTAAGTATATAGAAAGGTTATTTAATAGAATGTCCCAATAAAGGCTGCCAGCCAAAGAGAATGAGAAAAATCAAGGAATGGTTGATTTTATGTTGCAGGATATTACAACTGATTTTCTGTATATACCAGAATTTTGAAGAAATAAGGACATACTAATGCCAGTTTCAAAAACAAACAAAAAATAAACAAAGGTACAAATAAACAAAAAACAAAGAAATCAACTATTTTTGTTAAAAAATAGAGGGTCAGAACCAAAAAAAAAAAAAAAAACAAAAACAAAAACATAACAAAACAAACAAAAAAAATCACTGTGTTCAATATCCTTTATATATGTAGGTAGCCAAGAGAATCTACAGCTTAGATCAAAGGTAAAATTAAGAAGTATCCCACTGGGCGGTGGTGTCACACACCTTTAATCCCAGCACTTGGGAGGCAGAGGCAGCCAAATTTCTGAGTTCGAGGCCAGCCTGGACTACAGAGTGAGCTCCAGGACAGCCAGGGCTACACAGAGAAACCCTGTCTCAAAAAAAAAAAAAAAAAAAAAAAAAAAAAAAAAAAAAAAAAAAAAAAAAAAAAAGCAAAAAAGGAAAATGAAATATCCCATCAGTAAGGAGGGTTTGTATAAGAGTTACATGATTAAAGGGTTATAGTGAGGATCAGGGTAAGGTTGTTAGGGTTCGTGTGATTAGGAAATTTAGGGGTTAAGATAGGACTAGAGCTTTATAGTAAGTCCCACGGTGAGGGTCAGGGTTAGGGTTAAGGTGGTCACTGAGTCTATAGTATGCACATCACACAAAGATAAAAAATCGGGGTAAGGGTTTGGCTCACAGTTAGTGCAAAGGGTTTGTTGTGGTTTGTGAAATCAGCTTCTATCTTTTCTCTCCTCTGCCTTCCTTGTCCTCATTTTCATAATCATATCAACATCTGTTTTCCTTCCCCAAGGAAAGTGGAAAGTAATTTATCCAAGAACCTGAGATTTCCTTATCCAAGAATTTTGGATTTCCTGATGGGAAACATCTTTACTACTGTGGGGAGCAGGTCACATAAAATAGAAAACTGTGACAGCTTTGATTGTGCTGTGCTACATTTCACTTGGGGATCCTCTCTCATTAGATGGAAGCAATCATGGAACTTGGTGCTCTTCTTTGATAATGACCTAGCCCCGCCCATCCCACAGCCCTTGACCCCAGCCAGCTCCAACCTGATCATTTAAGTTCCTTGGGAAAGCACCAGCCCAGTCCTCTGTAAACTCTACCAGGTCTTTGTCATTTCACAGCCCTGCCTGTGTCATTAAGGAACAGGATGCAGTTTATTACCCTGTGAATTCCCTACCTGTCTCACCAGCTCACAGCCAGAAGCCAGGGCCGAGCACACAGCCCACTGATCCATGGCGGCCAGGCTTGGCTTCTGTTCCCACGGGAGGGTCGTGCCAGGAGACCACTGTCCCTGCCTGGAGGAGCACAGAGAGTGTTTGCACTCCGCCCTGCTGCAAATTTTCCAGGGAGGAGAAGCCCACGTTTTGCCAGGCCTCTCCAAACTCAGAGACCACGTCTGCGGAGATGACAGGAGGATAGCACGGAGTGACTCCAGAGCTCACAGACACCTTCAGCGTAGAGCACTATCTTCATCTGAAAGAGCATGCAGATGTGGTCCCGTCACCCCATTTCCCGCCTGGTCATTCCGAGCCCGCGCTTGAAGTTTGGCAATCCCAGCAGTCGATAAAACATGGGCTCACCTCCCTCCCCCCTCTGCCACACCACAAACCGATACTCACGTTCAAACTCCCGGCCCACTTTCATTCATAAAAATGAAAGACAAAAAATGACGTTCCAGGAGGCTAGAAAACAGGCAGGGCCAGCGTGACATCAGGGGTGGGGCCAGCTATCTCCAGATGACGGACAGGAACACCAACATATCGCCCACAAGGGGCTGAGATTGACAGAAGCAGGAAGGTGGTGGGGTGAGGTCAGGGTGGGGCCAGCAGTTGCCAGGTGACTGACAGGGGTACCAACAGAGCACCTGCCTAGGGCTGAGGTGGATGGACACGGGCCATGGTCGGGGCTATGGATGACATCAGGGGTTTGTGCCTGCGGTCTCCAGGTGACAGGGATGGTAACACAGCTCCAAACTGGGGCTGAGGTATGGATTCAGTGGTGACACACAGAAACACACACAGGGGCAGTTTGAATCTGAATGTATTTCCCAGCTCTCAAGCAAAGGTTTTTATACATAAAGAAACTGCAGGGGCCAACCCTAAACCCTCACCAACAAATTCAATTTTAACACATTTACTACATGTTTACTATTATACAATTATTATTTTTGAAGAAATTCTTTAGTGTTAACACATTTTCTATATATTTCTTTAATTTGATCAGAAATATTTTCTGTGTAACTCTTAAATTTTACCAGAAAAGGTTTCTACTTACCATTCAATTAATTCAGAAATGTTTAATATATCTAACATTTTACCTGTATTATTTTCCATGAAAATCTTCTATTTTAACACATTTTTGTTTATATTTCTTCAAATTTATCAGAAATATATTGAATCAAAATCTACAAATTTCTTCTTTTCTTTTCTTTCTTTCTTTCTTTCTTTCTTTCTTTCTTTCTTTCTTTCTTTCTTTCTTTCTTTTTTTTTTTTTTTTTTTTTTTTGGTTATTCGGATTTGGTTTTCTCGAGACAGGGTTTCTCTGTATAGGCCTGGCTGCCCTGGAACTCACTCTGTAGACCAGGCTGCCTTCGAACTCAGAAATCCACCTGCCTCTGCCTCCCAAGTGCTGGGATTACAGGCTTGTGTCACCATCACCCACCTTACAGCTTTCTTAATAAAACTGCTAAAAGCTGGAAATTTGTATTCTTATTTAATAGCCCAAGGGAAAATATGGAGGAAGAGTGGACACAGATGAGGATATTCTTTCCTACCTTCGGTTACAGGAGTAAGTGGTGGTTTGTTTTTTAAAAAAAGTCGTTAGGAGACTTTGACATCCTGGTTTTCATGTGTGTAGGGACACAAAACAACCAGCACACAGGGAGTAAAGTTGAGCACTTTGGGAAACCACTCTGCTTAATCAACATGTTTGAGGAGTGATCTACCCAGTACTTCCATTACAAATTAATCTATGCGTCCACCTGCAACTTCCATTTTACCCCTTCTTCCTTCTGTGTAGACTAGACTAGCCCTGAACTCAGATTTACTTTGCTTTATCTCTCCAACATGGGGATTAGAGGCCTGTGCCACGATGTCTACACAGGAGATTCTTTCTATTTTTAGCAATTTCCTTTGGAAATTTCTGCTTCACAAGGGAACTCACCTGCAGAAACCGGACAGGCTAAGTTGGAAGCTCAGGACAGTGCTGGCCCTGACACAGAAAACCCAGCTCCCTGGCCTCGAGAGTGTGTCTTTTAAGTGCTTCCAGCCTTGGAAGAGCTTCAGCTCTTACAAGCCTTACTTCTATTGTTGGTCTTCCTTACAGTTGAATCCCTCAGTAGGTTAAGCCATGTACCAGGCTAAAGAATGATTTCTTACATTTGACTCTGTGAACTTCATTTCTCAGGAAGTGAATGTAGGAAAAAAATAGACACTGCACAGAAATACTGACCAGCATGTTTTCCTTTGAATATTCAATATTTTCTTTCATTCACATCACCTAGAACTTTTAACAGAGGTGGGAAGACTCAGGTAATACATCTTGCATTCACTGAGAGAATGACTCATCCCTGGGCACCAGGCAGTTTTGTCAGCATTTAGGAGCGCACCCAGGGTTCGAATCAAGTCCCACTGCAGCTTGCTGGGCATAATCTGATTTGCTTGTCAAAATGATAGCAACACGAAATCATGGACAAAGTTGGAAATGATTTCACCTCCTGCAAGTCAACGGCCATGGAAACCTTGGCTGTGTGGGAAATTCAGTTAGTAGAGCCCGGGGAATGCAAACATGGGCACTGAACATTGCATTCCTCTCTGGTGGAAGAGCAGAGCCCATGGTGACCCCTGCTGGGAAGAAATGTCAGTGCCTGGAGCTCAGAGGCAGAGCTGTGGAACTAGGAAGCTTTAGAGCTTCGGGATCCTTCCTTGGTCCCTGGTCTAGCTGTGGTCTCTACAAGTATGGACATGCAGACAGGGGAACTAAATATGGACCTGCCTTGCCAGGATTGCAATACTCACATAAAACTCGGGGTGAGTGAGTCAGTCGACCATGGTTGTCCTGTGCTTTCCCTGTCAAATGTTCCCTTGGGCCATGACCCCAAGGCAACAGGGAAACTACAGCTACATGAAAAGACCAGCTGAGACAGAATACCAGTTGCGCACTTGTCTGTGCCATCTGGAAAATCATAGAAGATCAGAAAGGAAAGCAGCTTCAAGGAGATTTATGTTTGCACTGACATTGTTGCATTCCATGATGGGGGGGGGGATGGGTCACAAGTCTTGGCACACTTGTAGGGCTGAATGGGTTATTTACCTAAGGTAGACAGAATGAAGTCTGCTTTCTGAAAAGTCAGGAGGCTTAGTGGGACAGAAAACAAACCAAACCCGTGGCACCTGCAATGCATCTCCTTCCTTGAATCTGGGCACCAGGCATTTTGGTCAGCCTTTAGCAGCACACCTTCTAGACTCTGAGCTCCTGCAGAATTCCACCTCTGTTCACCTGGCAGAGTCCAATCCTGTCAGCACAGTGAATGTTCAGAGAAACAAAAACACATATGAATTTTCAAATCACCTTCGGAAAACAACTCAGGCCTGCTGACAGCCTAGAAGAACTTGGCTTGGAGGACAAGTCATAGCTAACTAGAGAAAGGAGCGCACAGTGTGACCACTGAGGTCCACACCACCTGGAGCGCCAATGCCACAGCAACCCTTGTGGTGAAGAAGTCACTGGTCTGCAGCTCTGTAGGAGAACTGAGGATCTGAAAATGGAGACTTTAGCAATCTTGCCAGGCCTCATTCCTTGGCTCTGGCTCTTGCATTGCCCTCAACAACCACAACCATGCTGCATGACAGTGGTTCCTTGGATGGTCCAAGCTAATTCAAATAATATAAAATAATAAAATATCAACCTTACTATGAGTTAAGTAAGATTGGCTCCTATCTGTTATTTTGTAGATCACTAACTTTTCCCTAGCACTACACTTTTCTTCTTAAATCGTTGGAACTCACTTTGTACACCAGACTACTAACAGAGATCCACCTGCATGATTCACTCCCACAGTGCTTGGATTAAAGGTCTGAGTTGCCACACCCAGCAGAAGACACTCAGCTTTAATCCAGAGACTGAATCTGGAAAACACACCTTTAATTTGGGCCACACCTTCATCTTGAGGCCTATATAAGAACACAGAGGAAGAAAGCTTTCACAGTGCCTGCTTGCTCTCTCCTAGATGGCAAGTATTATTACTTTGCTGGCTTAGATCTTGCTTGACTATTATTCCATCTTCTTCTGAAGACCAGGAGAGAGTTCCAGCCACAGGAACTGAGAACATCTGGATTCTTGGACTTTCCTTCCTATACGGCTGTTGTGGAATAAGGCAGACTGCATCCTGTAAGTCATTCTAATAAATCCCCTTTCAGGAAAGGTAGAGTGATTGATAGATCATTCTATGTGATATTTTACTCTTTAAAGTAGGCTCCCCTAGGAGATTTGCTGGCTCATGAGTACTTTACCCTTTGCCTGCCTCATCAATCGCCTATAATGGTTAAGTCTGGACAATCACATCCAGAGTGATAGGATCTTAATTTAAGAAGCTTCTGCCCCATTTTTCCTGTTTCTTTTGTCTTTTGAGCCTAGGTCAGAGTACTCAATGGTGTTTTTTTAAAGAAGTATTCAGGAAGTCTTAAGAAATCTTATTCTTATGTGTACTGGGCCATAAGATAACCACCACACAGGAAGCAACCCTGAGAACTTTGAGAAACCCCTCTGCTGAGTCAACATGGATGGCAGCTGTTCTGAGAGTGTAGAGATTCAACACACCCCAGAGATACTTAGAAATGACAGCAAACAGAGAGTACCTGAAAAAAATGAAATTGTGTCTGGATCACATTTCTTGTATACTGGCACACGGGCGCTAGGGGTTTCATCCAGGGTTTCCTCCACACCTTGTAAACCCTGGTAATGGGTTTACAAAGGGTCTCACTGCAGCCTCCCTGGCAAAGTCTGGTTCCATTTGAAGAGTAAAGCACATAGAAACAAAATCAACTATGTTGTTTGCAAGCAATATCTGAATTAGCTTCAGCCTGCTGAGAGCACAGCATCACATCTCCTGCACACTCAGAATCAGATACCAAGCATTTTGGTCAGTGTTTTGGTGAATGGGGTCTACATCTTGGGTTTGCACAGAATCCTACTCACCCTACCCAGCAGGGTCTGATCTCATTGGCAAAAGGATAAACAAAATCACCAGTGATGTTTGAAATCATTATGCAATTTCAGCTTGGAGTTGTTGTCAAATGGAATTTAGCTAGACTTCAAGTCTCAAGTTGAAGTAGTTATTGGCTTTCATCTCACAGCCAAGAAAAATTTAACATTCTGGCCAGACTCATTTCCTGGCCAGGCTCCTTCTCTGGTGAGAACAATAGAGACCACAGAGTGTATTGCTCTGTGCAACCATGGCTGTTCTAAAAATCGCTTTTACTTGATTATATCACAAATTATGCAAAATCCAAAACTTAAGGACACAACTTCAAGGGATTTATTGTTTAATTTGTAAAATGTAATCAGGTTCTTTGAAGTAGGAGCACTCCAATCAAAGCAGATCTCTTTGATCTTGAAAGACACAGGCCTTTAATCTGGATATGGAGCAAGGAATTGACATAACTGTGTCACTGTGATTCTTTTTGTTTCTATGAGCCAGGGTTTGTCTGCAATACCACTGGCTGTATAGGAACGCACTTTGTAGACCAGGCTATGCACAGAGATCCAGCTTCCTGATTCACTCCCATAGTGCTTGGATTAAAGGCATGTGTCACCACACCCGGCAGAAGACACTCACCTTTAATCCAAAGATTGTATCTGGTACACAAACCTTTAATTTGGGCCACACTTTCATCTTGAGGTCTATATAAGGACACAGAGAAAGCAAGTTTTCACATTGCCTGCTTGCTCTCTCCTAGCTAGCAAGCCATATTGCTTAGCTGGCATTAGACCTTGCTTGTCTGTGATTCCATCTTCTACCGAGGTCCAGCTGAGACATCCAGCTTCGGTGACTGAGATCTTCTGGATTCTTGGACTTTGCATCCTATCCAGCTTTTGTGGAATAAGACAGACTGCATCCTGGAGGTCAATCTAATATATCCCCTTATCAGGAAAGAGAGAGTGAGTGAGAGATAATTTTATGTGATCTTGTGCTCTCGAAAAAAGGCACCCCAAATAGACTCCCTGGCCCATGAGCACTTTCCCCATTGCCGGTCTAATCAGTTGCCTATAATGTTTAACTCTAGACAATTGTGTTATGTTCAAAGATTTTTTTCTATCCATTCACACTGAGGTGGTGAGAGGCCAGTGATTAGAAGGGAGTGAGGAGGAGGAGGTAGGGAGAGAGACACAGGGCGATGCATACAGGAGCCGTGAGTGGGAGAGGGTAGAGATACAGCATGCCAAGATGCAATCAGAGGTAAACATATCTAAAGGTTAGACTATTGGGATAGAACTTTTACTATAATAGATGTCTTTGTTATTATCTTATTGACATCTTCAACTTTTTAAATATATACTTAAATCTAATTGGCAAATTAATTAATTAAGTGTTGAGAGTCTGTTCTTCCGGGTAATTTGAAACACCTTGTTTGGGGAAACAACAGAACTGGTGTCCCATGGGTAGTGTGACATGTGTGAAACTTGGGTCCCCTGCATATGGCAGAGAGAGAACTCAGCAGAGGTGCTGAGAAAGCTAGTTGGAAGAGATTGCCTCAGAGGCAATAGTGAGAGCACCTCTGAAGGAGACCCTGTGGAGACATGGTGAGTGTCATGTGAGGCAAGAGAGATGCCCAACATGGCCCAGACTGCTCTAGAGAGTCCAAGGCAGTGACCAGATTCTTGATAGCCAGGCTTGACCCTACCAAAGAGCTAGATTGCTGCCTCTGCCAAGGACTTCAATGAGCTGATTGGCTGTTTCTCCTGCAGTTATTGTGGGTGAGGAATATATTGTCTCATTTTTAAATCAAATACCATTACAGCATCCAGAGTGATAGCATTTTATGTTGAGAAGCTTCACTCCTTTTGTGTTTGCATGTTTTGTCCTTTGAGCCTAGGTTATCCTGTATAGTCCTGGCTGTCTTGAAAGTGGGTTTGACTACCAGGCTGGCCTTGAGATCAGAGATCCACCTGCCTCTGCTTCTATCCCCAATCTGCTTCATTCCTATAGGTGCTGAGATTAAAGTTTTACACCACCAGACTGGGCAGAATCTTGCCTCCTTAGGCAATGCAAATAAATGTTAGTATTGTGGATTTAACACCCAATTTACTACAGTGCAATGCTTGGGAGGGTGTAATTAACTAACTGGAAACTTCTTTATATGAGAAGGTCAAGGACTTACTCTCAGCATTCCATGGATAATCTGAAGGTTCTGAGGGAGTACTGTCTTAGATTTGTCAAAAATCAAAAGATTACAGAGAGCATGGACTGCCAAGTGGACGTGACTTTCCAGCCATGAGTACAAGATCTTCCACATCTCAGCATCTTTCTTTCTATAGAGAGACAAACCACAGCTTTGAGGATGGCTGGATTGTTGATTGGGATCTATACCCCTTTTACTATGTATTTGAGAGCTTAGACAACCTGAGACATAGCAGCAGGCTGAATTGTGTCATGAAGGGCCCAGAAGTCTTGCAGACTGAGAGTCAGAGGGAGCCACAAGTGTCCTCAAGAGATGTGGACAATGACAAAGTCAAAGGTATAGAGGAGCTAGACCAACCCTCGACAAGTTTGCTCAGGGAGAAAGGCCTGGAACTTGAGACCTGTGGTGGTGTAGACTGCCCTGACCAGGATCCTGATTCTGACCGTCCCAGGAACCTAGGCTGCTGGGCAAGGCTTCAAAGGGCTTTCAGTTAGAAGAAGAAGTGAAAAAACCTCACCCAGAACTCTGTTTGTAGTCTTGGAACCCTGAAGCCTGCTAAGACTTGTAATTAGGGGGATCTTTTGTCAGCCCCTGCCAAAGCATCCCTTCCTCCTGAGGTTACCAGACACAAGACAAGGTATAGTACAGAATTGAGTTTATTCAGGGCATGGAGAGGGGAGTCAAGAGGGAAGTCGAGGCAGAGAAAGGCCGAGGGAGGGAGAGAGTAGAGGAGCAGAGGCGGCCATGACCATGTGGAGAGAGGGGGGAGGGGAGAGGAAGGGAGGGGAACCCAGGAAGGGGCAAGAGAGAAGCTGAGAGTGAGAGAATAAGAGAGGGAAGGGGCAAGCAGCCCCTTTTATAGTGCACCAGACCTACCCAGCTGTTGCCAGGTAACGGTGGGGCGGGGCATAGCTGACTGTTGCCAGGTAACTGGGGGTGGAGCTTGCACAGAATCCTAACAAGGGGGAGGTACCTCGGGGCGTGGCTGTAAGGGATGGCCTTGGTTATCTTAACTGGTGTGGGAAGACCCACCCACTGTGGGCGGCACCATTCCCTGGCTAGGATCCCGGGCAGTGTGTGGAAAGGGGCTGAGCAGCAGCAGGCGTTCATTGCTCTTGGCGTCCTGATTATTTACACACCTGATGTGAGTGAGCAGCTGCTTCACACTTCAGAGTGGCATTGCCCACCATGAGGGACTTTACTGTGAACCGTGAGCTGGAATAAACCTGTTCTCCTGACAGAGTGTTTTATCAAAGCCACAGCAGTGATTAAGATACTTGTGAATTGACCTTTATCCATTCAAGGTGGTCACAATGAGAGGTAATGTTGTGTTTTGTTTAAAGAATTTTTTATTAGATATTTTCTTATTTAAATTTATTTTTTTGTTTTTGTTTTTTTGAGACAGTGTTTCTCTGTGTAGCCCTGGCTGTCCTGGAACTCACTCTGTAGACGAGGCTGGCCTCAAACTCAGAAATATAGCTGCCTCTGCTTCCCAAGTGCTTTTTTTTTTTTAATTATTTTGATATTTATTTATATTTTATATATTTTATATTATATATTCATATGTTTATATTTATATTTTTATTTACATTTCAAATGTTGTCCCCTTTCCTCGTTTTCCCTCTGAAAACCCTCTATTCCCTCTCCCTTCCCCATGCTCACTAACCCACCCACTCCTGCTTCCCTGACCTGGTATTCCCCTACCCTGGGGCAATGAGCCTTCACGGGTCCAAGGGCCTCTCCTCTCAGGGATGTCCGACCTGGCCATCCTCTGTTACCCATGTAGACATGGATTTTAATGTCTCCTTTCTCCTTCATCTGGTGTCCATTATGTTTCTAGAAAATGATTTCTACATATATGACATGATCCTCAACTTCATTTAATATATGCCGATGTAAGTTGTCATCCTTCCTTTCATAAAGCGTTTTACATTATAAAAACTATTAATATTGATTTGGTAAATGGATGTCAACTGGATTGGAATGGGGGTGCAGTTCCATCCTCCTCTCAATATTGAGACCTCATATTGAACAGAACCATGCAGGCCCTGTGCGTGCTGCCACAGTCTCTGTAATTTCACATGTGCATCTATATTTCTTGTTTAGAAATCCTGTTTTCCACGGTGGTTGTTCTCAGTCCCCTCTGGCATGGATAATACTTCTACCTATACTTCCCCAGTGTCTCCTGAGTCCCACGGCAAGGGATCTTATGGAGACATCCCATTTTTTAATGTGTGTTCCAAGTTCTTTCACATTCTGAAAATTGACTGCCTAGGGTTGTTTATATTTGTTTGTATCTATTACAGAAGAAAAAATCTCTGAGGGTGGCTCATAAAGACCCTGATTTTTAAGTATAGCAGATTGTAGTGAACTGTGATTTTACTACTATGTGACCTTATGATTACATAAATACATGCGATTTTACATAGTCTCAATAATTTATATTTCGATATATATATATATATATATATATATATATATATATATATATATATATATATATATATACATTCAGTAAGAATTAATGAGATAATAGGACATGTGCATTTTAGGAGAGCAGGGACTGGTACAAAGGGTGTCTTGGAGACAAGAAATATAAACAAAAAGAAATTAAATGAAAATGTCAAAAATAAACTACCAAATAATATTTAAAAAATAAAGCAGCAAACAGTAATTTAAGAGAAATGACACTGACATTCATTAACTGATATAAAGAAATAATGTGCAGGGCTGGAGAGATGGCTCAGCGCTTAAGAGCACTGACTGCTCTTCCGAAGGTCCGGAGTTCAAATCCCAGCAACCACATGGTGGCTCACAACCATCGGTAAAGAGATCTGACGCCCTCTTCTGGTGAGTCTGAAGACAGCAACAGTGTACTTACATATAATAAATAAATCTTTAAAAAAAAAAGAAATAATGTGCATGTTTGTATGTGTAAGAGTAAACTGAAATAACCTTTAGTACTCATATTTTGATAAAATTTATTATGAGACCCTTCATCTAGAATGATTTATATCTTCATCAAATTTACTTGTCTTATTGTGGTAAAGGTTTTGTACATGACGTTTCCATTAGAGATTTTACACACTTAAAGAAACACTTTCATTTCATAATGAAATTGTATCTTTTCACATACATTTACAGAGCATAATGTTGCATGCACAACCTGAAGACATTGTCCTTTCATAAATTGTTCCAATCTTTGTATATTATCTGATATTCTTAACATATTCCTAGTACATTGTAAAGCTATTCCAACGTCCAACATTTCTAGGTTGTCATATGCAATACTGTCACTGTGCTTCACAATATGCTAACATTAACTCTTGTTTTTCTATTCAAATAAGTGCCTTTTATTGCATGGGGAATCTATGATATTCCAAATCCAAACAGAGGCGATTTACCAGTTACATGCCTTAGATTCTGTTGCTGTAAAACACACCATGATCAAAAGAAACATGGGAGAAAAGTGTTTATTTTCTTACGTAACTTGGTTGCAGTATATTCAATGTAGCCAAGGCAAGAAATTGGATGCAAGCACTCCATGAATTCATGTGGAATAAATTTGATTACAGGCTTCAGGTCCATGCTGTCTGCAGTCCTCTTTTAATAACTCTGAGAACAACTTTCATAGAGGGGATATTGTCTCCAGTAGGTGCAGTCACATTATATTAATCATTCATTAAGTACAAGGCTTACACACAAAAAAATAGCTCAAAATTATGGTAGCCATACCTCAATTCAGATTTCCAGTTCTCTATATCGTCAGGACTGTGTACTTATAAATGAAACCATGTTCCTCCAAACTGTGTTAATTGGTGTCACAATGGACAGTGCTGTCCTATTTGTTAGTTCAAATTTTATATGACTTAAATTTTTTATATGATTCAGTACTACTTTGGTTACGACAAAGAAAAACTATGCTGAGAATCATCTAACATTGTCATACAATGAAAGTTTCAAGGAAGCAATTTATTTTTGTACTTCAGTATAAAATTTGAATCTTGTCTAACTACAATAACATAACATTTTGGGACAAAGATACACCCTAGCAACCCTGCACTGGAAGCCAAGATGGAGAAGATTTCCACAACCACTATGATCTTCCCCCTGGTGCTATGGTAGACAGGGAGGAAGGTGACCCAGACACTGCAGAACACCAGCATGCTGAAAGTTAGGAACTTGGCTTCATTGAATCTGTGAGGAAGGTTCCTAGCCAGGAAAGCCACAGTGAAGCTCCCCAGAGCCAAGGAACCCAAATATCCCAGGACAACATGGAAGGCAATGACTGAGACTTTGTTGCAAATAATGACAATGTTCCCATGTTCAGATTGCATATCTCTGTCACCAACCAGATGCCACAGAGAACAAGTTGGATCAGGGACAAATGGGAATGACCAAGTTAGGTGCCCCGGATGTCAGCATCCCTCTCATTCTTCTCCCTGGAGTGGTGAGCTTGAAAGCCATGACCACAGTTATTGTTTTGGCCAACACTGTGGAAATGGTCACTGTGAACAATACTCCAAATGTGGTCTGCTGCAGGATGCAGGTGGCCTGGTTGGGATGTCCAATGAAGATCAGTGGGCAGAGAAAACAGAAGACTAGAGAGACGAGCAGGATGTAGCTGAGAATGCAGTTATTGGCCTTCACAATAGAAGTATCCTTGTACTTCACAAAAGTGAAGAGTACTAAAATTGTTATGGCTGATAAGGAGAGAAACATGAAGCCTAGAGCTATCCCCAGTGCATCTTCAAAAGCCAGAAATGACACAGCTCTTTGGAGGCAGTGGGTTTGTTCCAGGTTGGCATACTTATCATCTGGACACCTCACACAATGTTCCATATCTGCTGGAGAAAAGCAATAAACCCTTATAAGATATTATAATTATGTAGCTAATTATTATGTATTTGTATTCTTCAAAGGATATATCAATAAATAATTTGGTATTGAGCATCTATCCTTATTGCTGATTTAAGATTGCTTTCTATTAACCTATGTTTTGTGGTGAAACAAACACCATTATAGAGTATTGAATAGAAAAATAAATAGTCATTAAACAAGAAAGAAAGAAAAATATGACAAATAACAATATGCATAGTCTCAGACTATTTAATTCCTCAAACCATACATTCACTAATCACAGAAAAATGTTGTGTGCAGGTATAATTATTAATGCCAATTGATGAAATGAATTATGCACTTTGCTTGGTTTTGGATGGTACCCTTTTCCTGCATCTCTACATAAGAACCAGAACACAGAATTCTTCATTCAAGAATTGTTTGTCTAAAGGAATATTTTCATTCTTGAAGCTGTATGTCTCATAGGCATATGTATGTTCCTATCATTTTGGTACAATCTCATTCTTCCCAACTACACATTCCTAGTAATATGGCACGAAGATAATAGATATTCATATTCATCCCTCTTTCATTGGGTAGGCAGTGATTGATGGTAAGCACTATTGCATCTCTTCTTGCATTCTTGAAATCTTCACTCTACTTCTGATTGTTTGACAGAAAGCACATTAATCCTTTAATTCATCTAAACTCTTTTTTGGATATTTGACACAGAATCTAAGAGTGAGAGAATAAAAGAGGGGGAGGGGCAAGTAGCCCATTTTATAGTGCGCCAGACCTACCTGACTACTGCTAGGTAACGGTGGGGAGGGGCATACCTGGCTGTTGCCAGGTAACTGTGGGGTGGAGCTTAGACAGAATACTAACAAGGGGGAGGTGCCTCGGGGCGTGGCTGTAAGGGACGGCCTTGGTTATCTTAACTGGTGTGGGAAGCCCCACCCACTGTGGGTGGCACCATTCCCTGGCTAGGGTTCCGGGCAGTGTGTGGAAAGGGGCTGAGCAGCAGCAGGCGTTCATTGCTCTTGGCGTCCTGATTATTTACACACCTGATGTGAGTGAGCAGCTGCTTCACACTTCAGAGTGGCATCCCCACCATGAGGGACTTACTGTGAACCGTGAGCTGGAATAAACCTGTTCTCCTGACAGAGTATTTTATCAAACAACAGCGGTGATTAAGATACTTGTGAATTGACCTTTATCCTTTCAAGGTGGTCACAATGAGAGGTAATGTTGTGTTTTGTTTAAAGAATTTTTTATTAGATATTTTCTTATTTACATTTGGTTTTTTTGCTCTTTTTTTATTTTTCAGACAGGGTTTCTCTGTGTAGCCCTGGCTGTCCTGGAATTCACTCTGTAGATCAGGCTGGCCTCAAACACAGAAATCCACCTGCCTCTGCTTCCCAAGTGCTTTTTTAAATTTTTTTTATTTTTAAATTTATTTATATTTTTATATATTTTATATTATATATTCATATGTTTATATTTATATTTTACTTACATTTCAAATGTTGTCCCCTTTCCCCATTTCCCCCGTGAAAACCCTCTATCCCATTCCACCTTCCCATGCTCACTAACCCACCTACTCCTGCTTCCCTCACCTGGTATTCCCCTACACTGGGGCAATGAGCATTCATGGGTACAAGGGCCTCTCCTCTCATGGATGTCCGACCAGGCCATCCTTTGCTACCCATGTGTCTGGAGCCATGGGTCCCTCCATGTGTACACTTCGGTTGGTGGTTAGGTCCCTGGGAGCTCTGGGGTTACTATTTGGTTAATATTATTGATTCTCCTATGGGGCTACAAACCCTTCATCTCCTTGGGTCCTTTCTCTAGCTCCTCCATTGGGGACCCTGTGCTCAGTTCTATGGCTGGCTGAGGGTGTCCCCCTCTGTGTTTGTCAGGCACTGGCAGAGACTCTCAGGAGACACAGCTATATCAGGCTCCTGTCAGCAAGCACTTGTTGGCTGGCACAATTGTGTGTGGGTTTGGTATATGAGCTGGTTACTGGCCACAATATGCTTGCTTTACCCAAATTCACACACACTGTTATTGCAACAACACTGAAGGTAAGAGGAGGCCTTTTGTCCACAGTCCGGCTATGCTGGCAGGTCTCAAGGTGGCCACAAGATGGCCTGCAAATTTGTTCAGAGTGTATGAAAAAATAAAAGAGAGAAAATAAAAGCCCTACAGATTTTTATAGACAGCGTCATGGAGACAATTTTGACAATACACACCCATGGACCCTGAATCACCAGAAGCAAAGGCAGCAGTGGCTTGAGCTTTTGTCAATCAGCGAACACCATCTATGAAGACAAAGCCCCAGAGAGTTGAGTAGATAGGACAGAGTTGTCTAAGAGATTTAAGGACAGTGGCAAAGAGAGTGTTTAATGGAGGACAGACTGCAGAGGAGACGCAGATGGGAGGACAGAAGCATCAGACTGGAGACCTGGGAAAGATCCTGTTGTCAGCCAAGGCCAAATCAGAAGACCATAAGTGATGCCTAAAGAGGAGATAAGGGGGCCCTGAGAATCAAAAGTACCCCCACCACAAGACCAGGGTTACCCTAAATGCAAAATGGACACCCACCAGCTTTTTTTTGATAAAGTTCGATATTCTGTCTTACTAAATCCTACAGATAGAGTCTCTCCATCAGTTTATAAATGACTTCACAGTGGAAAGAGGAACAAAACAAAAATGTAGGACCTCTTATTTGCCTTGAAAAATTCATACTATTTAAGACTCTGCTAAAAAAAAAAGCCTTATTCTGCCAACTTTAGGTGACCTTTGTAGACTTGGGGAATGCGTACTCAGACCAGGAGTCCTGGCATTAGCCAATTGCCAATGTGTCACCAATCAATCTATCAATCAATCAACTTATAATCAGTCATCAACCTGTAGTTCACAACCAATCAATAAATAACCGAGTCAGTTTTTGGTCCAGCAAAGACCAATGTAATTGAATAATTGTCGTTTGTTTAATTATATGATTGTTGATTAATTATCGATCGATTAACCATTGTTGAGTATTTGTCATTGATTAATTATCAATCAATTGGTTACTGTTTATTGATCATCGATTGATTGACTGATTGGCAGCTAGTAAGTGGCTGGTCATTGACTGGAAGTCTGTTCTCAATCACCAATCAAGTAACTGATCGGCTGCTGGAAAATGAGGCTCACGGGGGATGATTGATTGGTCCCTGTCTGAATACTGATCGCTGGATGCTTGGTTCCTGATTGATATGCGTTCATTTCTGATTATTGATCTCTTATGGATGACCAATCGACCTCCTGGTTAAAGATGACTGAAGAACGAATTATTACCAGCCTTGAATGCCCCCAGGATAACTTCTCAGCTGCCCTGCTGCTGGAACCTGACCTCACTTGCTGGACCTCTGTATGACTGCTCAGATAAATGTAGTGTTAACGGGGTTCACCAATGGCAACTGCCTCATTCAGGATGGACAGGGGTGTGCTGGGGCAGCGGTGGTGTCAAATACCGAGAACACTTGTGGAGGACCACACCTGGCAGGAATGTCAGCCCAGGAAGCTGAACGTGCAGCTCTGAAATGTCATTAGCGCTGAGAAAAGACAAGACACACATGGCTGGTGTGCTATTGTTACCTCTCAAATCCATGGGGCCATTTGTAAGGAGAGGACCGATCTGATGGAGAAAGACTAACTCCATCCCAGAGAGCAACAAGACAGCCCAGGGTGTGGCCCCTAGAAATTGGGTTCCTCATGTCCTTGATTGCACCAGACCCAGGAGTCCCCACACTCTCTGATGAGACAAAATATATGACCTGTGCCAAAAACCTGTTGACGTGTCAGTGTTGTAAGAGATGAGGGAGGACAGCTAACTGACTACCAACTAATGTGTGAGAGAAAATGAGTTTTCACAGAAATAAAGGAAGAAATCAGAGACTTTCTAGAGTTCATGGGAAATGAATATGTAACATGCACAATCTCATGGAACAAAACAAAATGAAAGTGGAGCTGAAAGAAGTTCACAGCACAAAATGCCTACATGAAAAAATTGGAGAACTCTCATGCTGGCAATTTAATAGCATGTTTTAAAAGCTCCAACAAAAAGAAGAGAGGGAGCAAAGAAAACAAGGAGGAGACATCAAGAAATTTTCAAGTTGGGGGATGAAATTAATAAAATAGAAAGAGAACAATTCAGAGAATTAATGAGACATAGAGTTGGTCTTTTGATCCTTTTACTAGACAAGATAAACAAACCCCTATTAAAAGATAAAGAATATACAAATTAATGAATCTAAAATGAAATGGGTGATTAAATAACAGGTAAGGAAGAAATCCAGAGAGTCGTAAAGACATAGTTTAAAAAGGGTGCATTCCACCAGCTTGGAAATGCTAAAAGAAATAGCTAACGTCTAAAAGAAATAGCTAACTTCCTCAATAGACTCCACATCCCAAAATTAATCTAGAGAAAAACAACTTAAACTGACATAAACATGAAGGAAAACAGAATTCATTAAAAATATGTCTCCATTATGAGCCCACGTCTATGAGTTTTAGGGTAGAGTCCTACCAGACTTTCAAAGAGGATTTAACAAGAATTCAGTGTATTCAACAATATACAAACAAAAAAATATTAGTCAATTTATTTTCTGAACCCCTGATTACTCATATATCGAGTCACGAAAGACTGAGCAATTAAAGAGAAATACAGACAAATTATCCCTAAAACCACAGATTGAAAAATACTTAAAAAACAAATAAAATAAAATATAAAACACATCAAAAGATTGTCCACCATTAACAATGAGGAAGGCTTCATTCTAGAAACAGTAATGGTTCAACAAAATGGGATTAAAGTATAAGAAAAACCAAGAATTGATCATCTCATGAGGTAATGTAAAATTCTCTGACAATATTCAACACCACTTCATGATAAAATTCTCGGAGTTCTGGTGCTTACTGGGGTTGGAACATGGCTCCTTCTATTCCATTATCAGCAGCGTTCAATATTGCAAATACATCACTGCCTAATCTTGTCTTTCCTGGAACTTGCTTAGAGATCTACCTTGATCTCAAAGATCTGCATGACTCTGTCTCATGAATGGTGGGTTAAAAAGCATGTAACACCATGCCTGGAACTAAGCTTTTCTGTTTCTATTTTAAACTCAGAACCCAGAATCCAAATCTATCTCTTGGCAATTTGACACATAATTGTATTTTCATGTGTCTACATCAAAACAGTATCCAGGGAATAATAATTCCTAACATGATACAATTCACTTTCATACAACTGCAAATCCATATGTTTAGCTGAATGTAATCTTGTCCTAATGTAACCATTCCTTTAATGCCATTGAATATCCTTGATCAGACGATTAAACTTAATTCAACTTCTTGATGATGCCTTGTATTTTGAATCTTTCTTTTTTTATTGTTCCTTTCTTAGTTTCTATGTTTGTTAAAAATTTTCATGCCAAATTCTACGCGGTGATTTCTGTGACTTACTTTGTCAATACAATTAATGTAAACATGTTTACCTTAACCTCAAGAAAACTCTTCAGACGAGGGCAGCAAACTTCTTTGCAAAAGCATAAAAAAAAAAAAAAAATCTCCAGAGTGGAAATAATCCCAAGCACCCATGTCTATCATATCCTACTTTATGATACCCTCTAACTCCCACTTAATTCATTATCATATTCATTAATTTTCTCTCCATCACACAGATTTTGGGGACTTATCCCTGGTGCAAACAATTTACCACATTGATTACATTAATAAGTTTTCTGTCCAGTGTGTGTTCTTTTATGTCGTTGGAGAGCACTGTGCTGTGCAAAGGCTTTACCACATTGATTACATTCATAAGGTTTCTCTCCAGTATGTGTTCTTTTATGTCTTTGGAGATGACTGAGCTGTGCAAAGGCTTTACCACACTGATTACATTCATAAGGTTTCTCTCTAGTATGTGTTCTTTTATGATATTGGAGATGACTGAGCTGTGCAAAGGCTTTACCACACTGATTACATTCATAAGGTTTCTCTCCAGTATGTGTTCTTTTGTGATTTTGGAAAGTACTGTGATGTGCAAAAGTTTTACCGCATTGATTACATTTATAAGGTTTCTCTCCTGTATGTGATCTTTTATGTGTTTGGAGATTACTGTGAGCTGCAAAGGCTTTACCACATTGATTACATTCATGAGGTTTCTCTCCAGTATGTGTTCTTTTATGATGTTTGAGATGACTTGATATTGTAAAGGCTTTACCACATATATGACACTCATAGAGTTTCATTCCAGTATATCTTCTTATATGCCTTCAACGATAATTAGCACATGTGAAATCTTTACCACATTCATTACTCTGATCAATCATTTAATCAATATGAATTATGTTTACAATTTGTCTAATGGTAAAGAAGCAGCAGATCTTAAGGTTTTAGCAATTTATATGTTCATGGTGTTCTCCCTCACTATGTGTAGTTCAAGACCCCTGTGATAGTTATTACATGGCTCATATTTATAACACCCTCTTTTTATATGATGTATTTTAGCTATCTGAAGAAAGAACAACTCTGATCTTTATAACACTGATTGTATTCATATTTTCTCCCCTTGTGTGAATTACAACACTTTTGACTATCAACCAGGACACACAGAAGAATTTTCAAATTTTTAATACCCATAAAGGTTTTCTAAACTATGAGTTTTGGGATATTCCCTATAAAAATAGAAAACCAACTAATTGCAAGTATCTTTCACATTCCTAATTTCTATCAATGTCAGAATACTATGTATCTTCCTGTTTTAGAACAAAAAAAATTATGTTTCCTCTTTCAATATGCCTATGCTCACACCATTTTTATCCATTGTGACACATGATATACCTAATAAAAAAGAATGATAAATGAAAATTTTACACATTGCATTCACACTGTTTGAATTTTTGCTTCTCATACCATGTGCAATATAGTCTAATGTTTCTCCACAACAATATTCTTGATACTCATAAAATGCTCTCTCACCAAACATAACCATATTACTACAAGAATATGAGTATCACCAAACTTTCTATGGACTAATTGCTTATTAGAATGTTTTGGATATAGATTTATCATTATTCATCATGCAATTTCTAAATACTTTGAGCCTATACAGATTGTCATGTCCACAGCATAGCTCTAATGGAGCTATTTATCAAATGGATACACAAACCAGATATTGGATCTTGAGGTATATGGTTTTGTAAGAATATTATAATCATAGCTACACCTAAAAGACTGTTATTTTATAGTCTTGCTTTTAACTGGAGATTCCATAAGATATTAAAATTTCATTAGAGATAGTTTTGTATAAGCTTGCACATGAAAATTACCTTTCAGATTTTCTACTACTTTGACAATGTTCTTCAAGATGATGGTCTTCCCAATTATAGCCTAAAACACAGTACAAGAAAATGAATGATATAGTATTGGAAAATAGGCAAAATTAAAGATACTGTGAATTTTAACTGTACTGTGAAAGTTACAGTGAAAATTCAGTGAAACTGAATTATTCAGCTCAATTTTTATACAGTTAAAATAATAGAAGATCATCAAAACCAAGGAATATTTTTTCCTTCTGAAAAAAAAATAACAGTCTTACCTATAGTTTTGAGGTTCATGTACGTTTCAAACATCACATTTTTGTAGAGACTCTTCTGGGAAGGATCCAGCAAATTCCACTCCTCCTCAGTGAATTTCACATGCACATCATCAAAAGTCAGTGCATCCTAAATATCCCATACATGTACAACACAAAGCATGATACTAACATCACCAGAAAATAAATATATGCTTTCTCAAATATATATTCACATAGTTCTCATGCTTGCTCTGCTTATTTTCTGACTCAGAATTTATAATTACTGTGTCATTTTAGAAGGAGCTTTAATTATAAGATACAGCTTTGCCAGAGAAATGCAAATTGAGAGGGAGATGCAGAGGAAACAGATCCACAATACCGAGCACACATCTGAAAAATTGTATGAACAATTACTAACTACAAACATGATGGGCAAGCTGGGTGTATTTTCTCATGTCTTTAATCACAGAGGCACAGGCAGGTGTATGCCATTTACCTAGACACTGGCATGGCCTTTGTAATGTGATCTAGGAGACTAAAATGTATATTTTAAGACCCTCAATCCCTACAAAAAACAACCATGGGAAAAAATGATACTGAACTCAAAGTTCTTTATGAAAGTTCCTACAAAGAATGATAAATTCACAGCACATCTGTATTCATCTGGCAGAAATATGAAGTTCTGTCTATAACATTTGGTCAAATTTCAATACTGAAGATATGGATGAAAAACCACGGATTCGGGCAGTGGTGGCACACACCTGTAATCCCAGCACTCTGGGAGTCAGAGGCAGGCAGATTTCTGAGTTTGAGGCCAGCCTGGTCTACAACGTGAGTTCCAGGACAGCCAGGGCTATATAGAGAAACCCTATCTCGAAAAAACAAAATCCAAAAACAAAACAAAACAAAACAAAACAAAACAAAACAACAACAAAAAAAGAAAACCCACACAAAAATATGCTTATATTACAAATACAAGACATGTGTCTATTGTGGTTTCTCTACTACTTTAAGGACAGACAAAGCTATACAGCGAAATTTGTTTTGGAAAAGAAAAGCAAAAAAAAAAATTAATATAAAAATATAAAACAACTAGACTTGTAAAATAGATTATCACTGATTAGCAAATGTATCTATTGTATTTCATATGATTTAAAGAAAGAGATTATAGTGCATATATGGGAGCATGAGAAGAAAGTTGAAGGGTCAGTTTCAACCACAACACAGAACACACCAAGGACACATTATTTTCCCTCTAAAAGAAATGCGGGGTATAATCTGGAGCAGAGACTGAGGGCATGGCCAAGGAAAATTTGCCCCACTTGAAAGTACCATCCTATGGGCAAGCGCCAATCCATGACATTATTAATGACACTCTGTTCTGCTCCCACACTGAAGCCTTGATTAATTGTCCACTGAGTGGATCCACCCCCCAGGTGACTGAAAAAGCTGCAAAGATCCAGAGTCAAACCTTGCATGGACCTTGGGGACTCTTATGGAAGAGTTTGTGGAATGATTGAAATCCCTGAGGAGGATAGGAACTCCACAGGAAGACCAAGAGACTCAAGTAACAAGCACCCCTGGGGACACTCAGAGACTAAGCTACCAACCAAATAGCGTACACAGGACAGACTAAGTCCCCTGGCACATATATAGCAGATGTGCAGTGCAGAGGCTCAGACGGTCGTCTAATAACAACTGTAAGAGTGGATTTCCCTATAGCTGTGTATGAGTGTATGGGGGGTGGATATCTTTTGAATCTGTTTCTTTAACTGGGCTGCAATGCCTGGCCTCAGTGAGAGAGGATGCACTTAACTCACAAGAGAATTGATGCACCAATTTTCAGGATACCTGGGGGCCCCACAACCTCTCAAAGAAAAACAGAGGAGACTGGGGGAGGGACTCTGCCATAGTAAGGGACATATAATGGGGATAGTGATGAGGGTGACAATGAATATATAAATTATTGGAAAAGCAAAAAAAAAGAGAGAAAAAATAAAATTTTCATTCTATAAACACTATCCTGGAAGGTATCTGGAATGGCTCCTACCAGAAGATCTTCCACAAGCTTCACAAAGAAAACCTGACAGGACAGACAAGCAGCCAAAGACATCACTCTATCTAGAAGCTTTTTGTTTCAATCAACTGCATCCTGACCCTTGACACTATGGGCAAATATTCATCCTGTGATGAAAATGCATTCAGTCTTTCTTCAGGGAACCTAACAGTCTGTAGGAACTCCTATACTATTCAAACATCTAAAGTATCTTCTGACACACAAGGCAAAATCTTGAAGGTCACCTCTGTAACAGCTTGGGTACATCCTCTCCCTGTATACATCTCTCCATGGAAGATTTACCAATGCTTTAGTTACCTCAACAAACTGTGGTCGCAAAATGAAATTCAAGAATCATCTTCATAATTTCAGTGCAATATACTCTCATGGAGTCTTCCCTATGGCTATGAGTCTGCCAAAAGATATCTGGATTTGGGCCAAATTGAAACCATACTGGAAGAATCCGGGATCTTGAATTTATCATCTATCAGTTATCAGAAGCCACACCATATGAAAGATCCTCTTAAGTTTGGCTTCTAAGGTGATGGACTCTGCCTCACCTGGTCCACTTATAACAGCTAGAAAGTGAAAAAAATCAAGATGTCCCTCAACCAAAATGTGGATAAAGATTATGTGGTTCATTTACAAAATGGAATTCTATTCAGCTAGTAAAAACAAAAACATTATGAATCTTGCAGGCAAATGGATACAACTAAATACTATCATCCTAAGTGAACTATCCCAGACCCAAAGGGATATGCCTGTATGTACTCACTTCATCCTTCAGATGACTGCAGCTCTGAAAGGTTGAAATGCTATCAACTTCACCTCTCTCCTGATTATTTTCCTTATGGATTGCTATGATTGTCTTACCCGGCCCACCTCCTCTCCTAGCTTCCAACATCAACAAGCAATCTCTCTTGAACATACCAAACAGGTCAGTAAAAGAGCCAGCACTCAGCCAACACTGTAAAAATCTACAAAGAAAACTGTAGCACAGGAATAACACTCCCACAAAAACAAGACAAACTGAGAAACTAGTACCTAGACCAAAAATCACCAAAACTGCAAATACCTAGGACCAGCATAGAAAGATATGTAATACTAGCCAGGAAAATAAGTCACCAACCTCAGGCTCTCACTCCTCTCCTTTTCCACAAACAACCTCTTCTGTATCAGAGCTCTTGTGTGTTTTACTTTCTCAATATATGTTCGAGAAAGAGGAGGAAGAGAAGGAAGAGGAGAGGGAAGAGGAGGAGGGGGAGGAGGAGGAGGAGGAGGAGGAGGAGGAGGAGGAGGAGGAGGAGGAGGAAATCAGCATAAAGAAAATATTTCCAAGAAAACTACAAATGGAAGCGTTCATTGACTAAAGGAAGGTGCCTGTTAATGTACAAGAAGCATCAAAAATACCAAACAGATTGGGAAAGAGACTTTTCCACATCATAATCAAAACACTAAACATATTATTTAAAAAAACAACAAAACATTACAGCAGAAAAAAATTAACAAACCAATCAAAACAAAAACTTGTAATGTTTGAAATTAGAACTATTAGATTCATATCTGTGTTCTTTTTTTGAAAGGAATAAATTCATTACTTATATTATATTCTCCCTGCATGTATTACTGCAGTCCAGTAGAGGGCACCAGGTCCCATTACATAGGGTCATGAAACCATGTGGTTGCTAAGAATTGAACTCATGGCCTGTGTAAGAACAATCAGAAGTCTGAACCTCTGAGCCATCACTGCAGGCCTAATTCTGCCTTTTTAATATATATTGTAAAATACAAAAAGCTTTGGGCACAGGCACTGCATAGTCAAAGAAATTACCCAAGCTTCTATGAAATAGCAACTGGTCCAGATATTTTGAACAGAATTACAATGATCCATGATGCTGATGTTATTGAGAGGTCATGGCCTGAACTATCAAGTAAGAAGCACCACTAGAAACCTCACAGGTGGTCTCATCTAGCTGAAGCTTCTGATCCAACCCCTTAGTGGACTCACCACCCCAGTGCATACAGCTCAGCCACAAGTTCCTCCTCATTGTAAGCAGATATCTTGTGCTCACCATGTCTTGATTTCAGCGCTTCCCTGAAGTCCCCTCACAGCAAACAATAGCAGAGCTCAGAGCAGGACAGAGAGTATCACTCAAGCTGCACAGCCACAGGGAACACACCAAAAGGCACTCGGGAGATCCCGCCTCTTTGTCTGACTGGCAGGTCTGTCTGGCACCCTTGATTGGTCAGTGACTCTTAGCCCTCCTCAGGTTAAAGTGTGCTTCCTATCTAGGGCCACACCTTTTCAACAACTCAGGAGTGGTTTGCACTCCATTAACATTTGAAATACGATTCAATGAGGTCTCTTACCCCATCCAGCCCAGTGGGAGGAAACAACATTCCAGCTCAGGCAGCTGCCTGCTCCTCCCCTCTCTGAGCCAGGACCCTGCACTTACCAGTACCCGTGCCTGAGCTTTCCTCAAAGCACTTGTCTTTTTCCCATAATCATGATAATTAGTTTGCCTATGCCATTACTGAAGGTGCATTGGACATATCAATCAGACCCAGGGATTGATAACCAAATGTATCACCCAGGTTACTAACATTAAATATTGATATTCAGAAACAACAGTTTTAGCCAGGTACATGCCTGTAATCCTTGCACTTGGGTGGCAGGCAGATGAGTCTCTGAGTTCGAGGCTAGCCTGATCTACAGAGTGAGTTCCAGGTCAGCCTCTGCTATACAGAGAAACCCTGTCTCAAAGAAAGAAAGAAAGAAAGAAAGAAAGAAAGAAAGAAAGAAAGAAAGAAAGAAAGAAAGAAAGAAAGAAAGAAAGAAAAACTAACAAAAACAAACTCAGTGTTTTGTTTTTGTCTAAATCCTGGGCTCAGGGAAACTGAAGCTCCCTTCTCAAACAACCTCATAAGAAAAGCTAGAAACATAATGAAAACACTGTTGAGCACTATTACTAGTCAGCACATTTTCGACAGTGGCAAATTAAAAAAAAACAAAATACAGTTGGATTAGTACAGATTTTCTAAATAAGCCTATCTCAAATCATACAGAAAATGAATCTTTCTATGTATATAGAAAGGGTAGTTAACAGAATGTTCTGATAAAGGCTGTCAGCCAAGGGGAGTTAGAAAAATCAAGGACTGGTGGATTTCATGTGGCAGGATATTGTAGATGATCTTCAGTATATACCAGTATATTTAAGAAACAAGTACTTGTGAATACCAGTTTAAAAAAACAAACAAACAAACAAATCACCTTTGTTTTATAAAATAAAAAAGTACAAATACCAAAACAAAAGAACTGCTTTTTCATGACACTTCTATAGGTAGGTTGCAAAAAACACATATAGCCTAGATCAAAGGTGGATCAGAAAATCTCAAAAGATCAAGATCAAGAAAGGGTTTCTCACTTCAAAAGGTATAATTAAGAAATATCCCCCACAGTAAACAGGGCTATAGTTAGGGTTAGGGGAGTAGAGATTATGGTAAGATCAGTATAAGGGATTTTAGGATTAGGATGCTTAGGAAATTAAGGGGTTTAGATAGGATTAGAGATTTAGAGGAAGTCCCAGGGTTAGGGTCATGTTTAAGGTTAAGATGGCCACCATTATTCTTGATGGTCCCACTGAATCAATAGTATCCCTGTTACACAATGAAAAAATGTCAGGGATTGGGTCAGTCTTAGGATTAGGTCAAAATATTTGTTTGCTGTGCTATGTGTACTCAGCTTCTATCTCTTCGGCCATCTGCCTTCCTAGTCCTCTTTTTCACAATATCAAAATCTTTCCTGCCCCAATGAAAGTGTAATGTGAGTTATCCAAGAATCTAAATTTCCCAGATGGGAAATATCTTTACATTATTATGCGTCCCAGTTCACATACAACAGAAGAGTAAATCTGACTCACAACATCACTTTTCCCAAGCTTACAAACACACTACACCTAAAGAAATTCTTAAGATTATTAAAGAATGGCAGTAAAATGTCCTTGTTATTAGTTAGTACTTGCTGATCAATTTATTACCTACTCCTAGGTCAGGACACACCTCATCGCTCCTCAGGCTCAGGGAGAGCTTCTTTAAAAATCATAAGCCTAGCCCGGTGAGGCACGCCTACACTGCCACCACCACACACACATCACTGGGCACTTGTAAACCAGGAGAGTGCAGTGAGTTCCAGCCAACCTGGAAGACACAGGGAGATCTAGGGCAGCCATAGACGATGCTGCAAGATCCTGTATCAAAACTCTCAGGTTAATAAACATCACCCACTACATGTATGCACGCAAAGGACTTCAGTTTGAGAACAAATGTTGTAGGCAACATTTAAAAATTACGACAAGTCACTTCAACACAGCATCCTCTGATCATGGGACATGGACTCCTTTCTGAGAGGGAATATTAAATAACACTGGCCAACCTTACAGCTTTACAGTGATAACTGCAAACACTGTCAAAAAAATATATGGGCCAAAAGTTTGGCCCCTGAGCTAATGGCTTGGCTGCTGATGTTTCCACCCTTCTAAACCCCTCATGTGTCCCTACTGCTTCAACTACACAGTAGGACAGCAAGAACATATTTGGCATTTAGCAGTTTCCATGTGGTTTTAGGATTCAGATAGCTCTCACTGTTAGTCTATGTCCTCCCATATTTATAAAGAGCCTCGAGAGCCAATCAGTAGTGGCACACACCTTTAATCCCAGAACTTGGGGGACAGAGGGAGGTGGATCTCTTGTGATTTTGAGGCCAGTCTGGTCCACAGAACAAGATCTAGGGGCAGCTAGTCCTAATGATGAAACTCTTTCTCAAAAAAAGAAAAAAAAAAAAAAGCAAGCAAACCAAACAATCAAACAAAACACCCTTGACAAACATGCAAAATATCCCACCTGTCTCAAACCTAATCCAAGGCTATCCCCCTTACCAATCCATTGAAGACCCTTCCAGATCATCTTCCCCCATAGTCTCATCTTACCATAACAGGTCAACATCACTTTAATTCCCAGCTAGCTCACTCCCTGATGGGTTAAGTCTGAGCCTCAGGAGTCACAGTTCTGCATTTAATTGCAAGGTAAAGCCCACCTCCAAATATGTTTGTTTTTTAACTAAAAAATTGTATGTTGTGGTTTTAGTTGTCTAATCAAATCCTATTCATAGCACGTCTATTATGGAGGCCTTTAAAGAGAAAAAAAAAAAATCAGAACATGTATATCTTTGTCTTTTCTAGACATCTGGGGACATTCATTCATTATTACTTTATGGTAGTTCTCAAAGTTAAAAAGAAAATCTGGCCCATTTCCTGTAAGAAATTTAATTTTAGAGTCTGTCAACCTTTTAAATGCACTGCTCTTATTTTTAAAATATATGCATGCATACTTGAATAAGGTTCAGCCAAAGTTTCGATATTTCCATTCCCTGCGCACTTGATAACTGATTAGATGCCAGGCTCCCTGATTAACACATCAACTCCAAGATCTCATTTGTTTAACAAATAAACTCTTGTCATCTCTGCCATCCCAGGCATAAGCAGCAGCCATTACAGTTGTCAAAGTGATACCTGTACCTGATATTGGTACTGTGCAGAATCCCTAATGCCTAACACACACACACACACACACACACAAACACATACACACGTGTTATCTAACTCAGCCCATGTTAATGTTAGCACGGTCTCCATCAGCAATGCTGTGGGAGCTGTACGGTTCGGCATCTGTGGTAGCACAACAGGGAAAGCCATTATTAATTGATATCAACTCACATTCCTTTCTACAGGTAGATGAACATTATCTTAACCACCCAGATACTTAATTCCCATCATAAATGCAAAGTAAATTTCCACAAACATGATAATCAGCATGTCACCAAAAAACTGAAATGCCTTTCTCCTGAATTCTTAAGTCTGTTGGTGGTGGCAAAAGCCTTTAGTCCCAGCACTCTGTAGGCAGGGACAGGTGGATCCTCTTGTAAGTTCAAGGCCAGACTTGTCTACAGAGCAAGTTCAAGAACAGCCAGGGCTACATAGAAAAAAATACCTGTCTTGAAAATCCAAAATAAATACAAAAATGTTGATTAAGTGCTGTTATACATTTTTTTTCACTTTTTTGAATTTCAGACTCAACAGATGGGCAATTCTACTTTGGTTTTGTTTTGTTTTTAAAGTAAAGTAACAAAGCTCTTCAAGGATCCGCTAAGTTACACTACCGCCTTCCCAATGGCAAAACTGTGTTTCCAAGTTTCTCCAAAAGCAATTAGGGGAAAGAAAGGAAGAATAAACTCGGGATGTAAAGAATGGTGGACCTCCATGACAAGACAATAGAAAAAAATTGGTAACCAGATCAGGACTAGCTTGTCCCTGCAACACACACACATACACACACACACACACACAAAGCTCTGCAAGACCCAGCTTCATTTCAAAATCTCTTCAGTCCTAAATCTTCAACTGCCCCTGTATCTTCACCTCTCCACCAACCTTTCCTGGCCTCTCATACTGGCAAGGCTCAACTGCTACTCATTTTCATTACCCTTGTCTTAGTCAAGGTTCTATTCCTGCATCTTGACCAAGAAGCAAGTTCGGGAGGAAATGGTTTTTTCAGCTTAAACTTCCACGCTGCTGTTCATCACTAAAGGAAGTCAGGACTGCAACTCAAGCAGGTCAGGAAGCAGGAGCTGATGTAGAGGCCATGGAGGGATGTTTCTTACTGGCTTCCTACCCCTGGCTTGCTCAGCCTGCTCTCTTATATAAACTAAGAATACCAGTCCAGGGATGGTCCCAATCCACAAGAGACCCTCCCTCTTAATCACTAATTGACAAACATGGCCCACAGTTGGATCTCTTGGAGGAAATTCCCCAACCTAAGCTCATTTCTCTGTAATAACTCCAGCCTGTGTCAAGTTGACACACAAATCCAGACAATATATTTGACCCCTTGTCACTTGACACATCAACATATCACTATTAATCCTAAACCCCTACTTTCTTATTCATCCCTAAGATCTAAATAACTTTACAAGTCCCATACTCTTTACATGTTAAAAATTCAATTCCTTTAAAAGGTCCAATATCTATTAAAATTCAAAGTATTTTAAAAATTCAAATTCTCTTAACTGTGGGCTCCACTAAATACTTTCTTCCTTCAAGAGGGAAAAATATCAGGGCACAGACACAATCGAAAGCAAAACTCAAACTTAAATGCTTCAATGTCTGGAATGCAACTCAAGAAGTCCCAGGCTCCTCTGAGGGCTGGGGTCATTTCTCCCACTCTGGCCTTTGTAGCATACAACTTTTCTTCTAGGGTCCAGCTGCCTGTACTCCACTGCTGCTGCTGTTCTTGGTGGTCATCTCATGGCACTGGCATCTCCAAAACACTGCTGTTTTCTGCCATAACTAGGCTTCACATATAGCCTCTCATAGTCACTTTTCATGGTGCCAAGCCTCAGCAACTATGCATGACACCCTTCAGTCCTGGGCCATCAATTGCAACTGAGATTGCACCTTCACCAAAGGGCTTACATGGCCGGCCTCTCACAGTGCTGAGCTTCAGCTGTTCTTCTTGACACCTTCACACCTTCAAAACCAGTACTGTCTGTGTTACACATATGCACATTATCAATTCCAACCATAGCACAAACACCAACCACAGCACAAAGTACTGTTGTGGTTATCTCTGGAACACAGCCTCTGTACTCACAGAAAACACTTCCCAGAAGATTTCAGCTCAGTGGTGCTGGGCTCTTCTTAATCACTGCTAATTTCTTAGTTCCAGCAAAGGAGCCATCAATAGTCCCAGTAATGCAAAAGGTTTTGCTTTAATAGTTCTAATATCTTGTTAATCTCAGTAGATTCTTCAGCCCCAGCTAACCAAAATCACAGAATCTTCACAATCAAAACAGCAACATCCCTGAAAAGAATCTTAAATTTTCCTTCTGAAATTTCATGAGCCCGGCCATCATTTTCTGAACTGCTCTCAACATATTATCATACAAGCTCCTACAGGAAATTCCACAGAGCTCTTAACAACCAATGGTTCTTCTAACCCAAAGTTCCTAAATCTTTGCACAGTCCTCCCCAAAACAATGGCCAGATTTTCACAGGGATACCGCACTATGCTGGTACAAATTTCTCATAGTCAGGGTTTCTATTCCTGCACAAACATCATGGCGAAGAAGCAAGTTGGGGAGGAAATGGTTTATTGAGTGTATACTTCCATACATCTGTTCATTACCAAAGGAGGTCAGGACTGGAACTCAAGCAGGTCAGGATGCAGGAGCTGATGCAGAGGCCATGAAGGGTTGTTTTGTACTGGCTTGCTTCCCCTGGCTTCCTCAGCCTGCTCTCTTATATAACCTAAGACTACCAGCTCAGGGATGGCACCACACAAAATGTGGTGCCATCTCCCCATGATCACTAATTGAGAAAATGCCCCACAGTTGGATCTCATGGTGGCACTTCCCCAACTGAAGCACATTTCTCTGTGATAACTCCAATATGAGTCAAGTTGACATACAAAACCCACCAGTACACTCTTCAACTCACTTGGCTGCCTTGTCTAAATTCAGTAAGAGAGCTATGCCTAACCATGCCGAGAGTTGAAATTTCATAGGTGTTTGATACGCCAGTGGTGATCATGCTTCTTAAGAGATAAAAGAGTTAGGGATGAAAGCCTGTGTAAGGTGGAAAAGAGAGATGGGAGAAAGTGGAATTAAAATCAAATGAATAAGTAATAAATAAATAAATTAGTGGGGAAGTAACAAACAAATACATATAAATAGAATGAAAATTAAGAAATCAGCCCATTATTTTTAAAATTTGCCCCACTCTATATGCAGGGATAAGACAAGGAAAAAGGATTTTTGGCAAAATATCACACAAATGACCTCTCACTAAAATTTACAGTTTCTGTATTCCTCTGATATGCTATGTTCTTAATTTTCTCTGGATGCATACTGTCAAGACTTCCATCTTCTAGGTCCTATGAGAAAAAAATTATTAAATACCATCTACAGATTTCTATGACTTTCACCATCTCAATTTCTGATATATTCCATATTCCTTCAAAAGAGAACATAGATTCTGTCCAGCAGCAAAATCATATATTGATACCACTTGTTGTTGCTGTTCTAACTTCCTATACTACTTCTGTGCTGGAATCCTGTGCACAAAAGGATCTCAGGTAATAAATGGTTGTTGTGAATGCTTCTGTCAGACCACAGTTCACCACTTTGGGAGCTTAGTATAGAAAGTGAAGCTACAAACTGAAGGTCAAAGCATGGACAAACATTGTCTCCTGGCTTGCTGTCCTGCTTGGTCAGTGTCCCATGTGGAGGTAGCTCTCTCATGCATCCCAGACCCACTTGTTTATGAATATTGTCACCCTCAGTGGAAGAGCCTTCCCACATCAATCATCAACACTATCTCACACAGATAGAGCAACCAGCAATTATGACAAAGACACACCTTCAAATGAGGCCTGTTCAGATGACTGTAGCTCTGGAATATTGAAATGTTGGCAGCTTCACCTCTCTCCTGACTACATCTCCTTGTGGATTGCTAACATTATGTCTTCCTGCCAACCTCCTATCCTAGCTTCCAACATTAGCCAGCATTCCCTCTTGAACATACCCAACAAACAGAGCAGTAAAAGGGGCAACACTCAATCAACACTATCTGATAATCTAGACAGCAAACTATAATCCAGGAATAACTTCTCATCCAAACTAGACAAACTGAGAAACCTTACCTAACCTAAAATAACCACACATGCTGATGCCTAGACACTAGCACAGAAAGATAAGGTATTCCAGCCAGGAAAATAATTCAACATCCTCCGAATTTTAATACTCTGCCTCGCTTCATACAACCTCTTTTGCATCATTTAGTTTAGTTTAGTTTCTCAAGAAATATTAGGGAAGGGGGAGGAGAAAGAGAAGGAGAAAGGAGTTGAGGAGGAGGAGAAGGAGGAAGAGAAGAAGAAGAAGAAGAAGAAGAAGAAGAAGAAGAAGAAGAAGAAGAAGAAGAAGAAGAAGAAGAAGAAGAAGAAGATCAATAAACATAAAGGTCTAGAAAATATTTCCACAGAAATCATCAATGAAAACTTTCCTAAACTAAAGAAGATGATTGTTAATGTACAAGAAGCATCGAAAATACCAAACAGATTGGGAAAGTGTCTCTTTGCAACAATCAAAACACTAAAGAAAATTTAAAGAAATAAAAAAAAAACCTACAGGAGAAAAAAATAACAAACTAAACAAAATAAAAATAATTAATGTATGAAATCAGAACTATTAGATTCATATCCATCTTCTTTTTTTAAGGATTGACTTCATTATTTATACAAAGTTGTCATTACATGTATTCTTGCAGGCCAGAAGAGGCCACCAGACCCCATTACATATAGTTATGAGCCACCATGTGGTTGGTAAGAATTGAACTCATGGCCTGTGTAAGAATAGCCAGAGCACTTATCCTTTGCGCCATCTCTCCAGGCCTAACCCTGCCTTCTTAATGTATATTATAGAAGACAAAAAGCTGTGGACCCAGGTGCTGCATAGTCACAGAAACCATCCATGCTGCTATAGGAAAGCAACTAGTCCAGATGTTCTGGACAGAATTACAATCAACCACGAAACTTAAGGTATTTAGATTTCATGGCCTGAATTAGCAGGTAAGAAGCAGCAATCGAAACCTCACAGGAAGTCACATCTTAATGATGCTTCTGACCCAACACCATAGAGGATCCACAACACCAGCACCCACTGCTCAGCTGCATGTTCCTTCCCATTGTGGGCAGATATTGTGTACTCACCATGTCTTGATTACAGAGCTTCCCTGAGGTCCCCTCACAGCACACAACAGCAGAACTCAGAGCAGGACACAGAGAAGCATTCAAGCTGCACAGCCACAGGGAACACCTCAGAAGGAGAAGATGAGGGTGAGAGTGAAGAAATCAATTAGCATAAATGTCTAGAAAACATTTCCAATAAAATCCTAAATGAAAATTTCCTAAACTAAAGAAGGTGCCTGTGTAAGAATAGCCAGAGTTATTGTAAATATATAGCCAGAGTTAATGTAAAAGCATGCAAAATACCAAAGAGATTGGGGAAAAGTCCCTTTACTGCATAATAATTGAAACACTAAGCAACTGAAATAAAGCAATTAAAAAAAAAACTACTACAGAAATAATTAACAAAACTAAAAAAAAAAAAAAAAAAAAAAAAAAAAAAAAAAAAAAAACAAGTTACCCTGGGACCTAGCCCTGCCAATCCTACAGCCCTTGACCCCAGCCAGCTGCAACCTGATTATTAATGTTCCTTGGGAAAGCGCCAGCTCAGACCTCTGTAAACTCTACCAGGTCGTTGTCTTTTCTCAGCCCAGCCTGTGTCATTAAGGAACAGGATGCAGATTATTGGCCTGTGAATTCCCTTCCTGTCTCAGCAGCTCACAGCCAGAAGCCAGGGCCGGGTACACAGCCCAGCGATCCATGGCGGCCAGGCTCGGCTTCTGTTCCCACAGGAGGGTCGTGCCAGGAGGCCACTGTCCCGGCCTGGAGGAGCACAGAGCGGGTTTGCACTCTGCCCCGCTGCAAACATTCCAGAGCGGGAAGCCCATGCCTTGCCCAGCCATTGCCCCTGCCTGGAGGAGCACACAGAGTTTGCATTCAGCCCCACTGCAAACTTTCCAGAGCGGGAAGCCCGTGCCTTGCCCGTCCACTGTCCCTGCCCAGAGCACAGAGAGGGTTTGCACTCCGCCCCGCTGCAAGCTTTCCAGAGCGGGAAGCCCACATATTGCTGGTCCACTGTCCCAGCACAGAGCACAGAGAGGGTTTGGACTCCGCCCCACTGTAAACTTTACAAAGCAGGAAGCCCGCATCTTGCCCGGCCTCTCCAAACTTACAGACTGCTTCGGTGGAGAGGATAGGAGGATAGCGCGGTGTGACCTGAGAGCTCACAGACACCAACAGCATGGAGCACTATCTTCATCCGGATGCGCATGCGAATGCGGTCCCATTCCACAATTCCAGGCCGGGCTGCTCAGAGCCCGGGAAGCTCAGCAATCGCAGCAGTCACTAAATGCGAGCGCTCACCTCTTCCCGCCTCTGCCAGACCTCCGACAAAGGCACACATTCAAACTCCCAGCCCACTTTCATTCATGAAAATTAGACAGGAAATGACGACATTCCAGGAGGATGGATGCCGGGCAGGCGCTGCGGTGACGTCAGGGGTGGTGCCAGCGGTTGCCGGGTGACGGACAGGGACGCCAACATGGCGCCCACCAGGGGCTGAGGTGCATGGTCACGGGCCGGGGGCGAGGCTCGGGGGACGTCAGGGGGCGCGGCCAGCGGTTGCTGGGTGACAGTCAGGGAATCCAACATGGCTCCCGCCCGGGGCTGAGATAGATGTGCGAGGGACAGGATTGGCGTGATGTCAGGGACAGGACCAGCAGTCTCTGTGTGACTGACAGTGATGCCAATGTGACATTTTCACTGAATTTGAAGAAATATATAAATATGTGTGTTAAAATTGAAGAATTTGATGTAAAATAATACACATGAAAGTGTACACATAGATAATACATCAAAACTGCTTGACAAACAATGTAAAAAAAATTCTAATCAAATTGATGGCTTTCATGGAAAATACTTCTTATAAAATTGAAGAAATATACAGAAATTTTATTTCAATTTGAGATTTGGCATTGAAAATAAATACACATAAAAAGTTGACAAAGAAAACTAAATGTGTAAGCAAGTTCAATTTTAGGAAGAAATTGAAAAATAATGTGTTAAAATTAAAAAATCAGTTGAAAAATAATAATGGTAAAAAGATAAATTATCTTTACTAAATCAAGCACCTAGAAACATTTTCTCATAAAATTCATGATTTTCAAGGAATTTGTTTCTGATATAATTGAAACAATATATAGAAAATAGTGTTAAATTGAAGGTTTTCACTGGAAATTATTCAGATAATTTTGTATACATAAAACATCTCTAAATAATTGAAAAATTATATAGAAATATTTTCTGATAAAATTAAAGTTTATCTTAACTAATATCTATAGTGCTATTGAAGATATGTGTGTTCATATTGAAGAATTAATTGGAAAATAATAATAGTAAAATAGTTAACATAGAAAATATACCTAGAACATTGTCCAAGAACCTAGAAAAAATTTGATAAAATTGAAGATTTTGGTCGAAAATATTTCTAATACAATTGAAGTAATATGTAGAAGATGTATTAAAATTCAGGGTATCAGAAAAATAATACAGATAAAATGTTAGACATATAAAATATTTCTAAACTAATTGAAAAGGGTAGTAGAAACATTTACTGATAATATTTATAAAAAATGAGGTGGAACTTGAAATATTGAAGGTATCAAATTTAAAAAAATACAGATAAATGGTAGACATAAAAATTCCTAAAATGAATGAAAAATAAAGTAGAAACATTTTCTGATAAAATTGAGAGTTTACATATAAAACATTTCTGATAAAATTAAAGAGCTATATAGAAAAATGTGTTAAAATTGATGAATTTATTGGAAAATAATATTAAAACAACATAGACAATTTTCTCTTTACTAACTGATAAAGGATATAAAAAAATTTGGGGATGAAAGGCAAGATTTTCATGGAATATATTCCTGATACAATTGAAGAAATACATAGAAAAAAGTGTGAAAGTTGAAGATTTACAAGGAAAGGGATGCTTCTAAAAGGATAGACATACAAATATTTCTCAATTAAACAAAGAGAGAATTAGAAAAATTTAATAAAATTGGAGATTTACATGGAAAATAATCCTAATAAATTTGAGGTGCTGTGAGGGAACATCAAGTAAGCTCCATTTTTGAGACATGTTGAGCACAGTCGCTGTCCATGCTGGCAGAATTTTTGTGGCAGCACCCAACCCCACCCTGTGACTGATGGCTTCATCACTGTGCCCCACTGTCCATCACAGTGCCCCACTGTCCCATCACAGTGCCCCACAGTCCCATCACAGTGCCCCACTGTCCATCACAGTGCCCCACTGTCCATCACACTGCCCCACTGTCCATCACACTGCCCCACTGTCCATCACACTGCCCCACTGTCCATCACACTGACCCACTGTCCATAACAATGCCCCACTGTCCATCACAGTGCCCCACTGTTCAACACAGTGCCCCACTATCCATCACAGTGTCCCACTGTCCCATCACACTGCCCCACTGTCCCATCACAATGCCCCACTGTCCATCACAGTGCCCCACTGTTCATCACAATGCCCCACTATCCATCACAGTGTCCCCCCTGTCCATCACAATGCCCCACTGTCCATCACAGTGCCCCACTGTCCATCACAGTGCCCCACTGTCCATCACAGTACCACACTGTCCATCACAGTGCCTCACTGTCCATCACACTGCCCCATTGTCCCATCACAGTGCCCCACTGTCCATCACAGTGTCCCACTGTCCCATCACAATGCCCCACTGTCCATCACAGTGCCCCACTGTTCATCACAGTGCACCACTATCCATCACAGTGTCCCCCTGTCCATCACAGTGCCCCACTGTTCATCACAGTGCCCCACTATCCATCACAGTGTCCCACTGTCCCATCATACTGCCCCACTGTCCCATCACAATACCCCACTGTCCATCACAGTGCCCCACTGTTCATCACAGTGCCCCACTATCCATCACAGTGTCCCCCTGTCCATCACAATGCCCCACTGTCCATCACAGTGCCCCACTGTCCATCACAGTGCCCCACTGTCCATCACAGTGCCCCACTGTCCATCACACTGCCCCACTTTCCCATCACAGTGCCACACTGTCAAATCACAGTGTCCCACTGTCCATCACAGTGCCCCACTGTCCATCACAGTGCCCCACTGTCCCATCACACTGCCCCACTGCCCCATCACTGTGCTCCACTGTCCATCACAGTGCCCCACTGTCCATCACACTGAAGAAACTGAAGAAATATATAGAAAAACAGGTTGACATTGAAATATTGCTTGGAAAATAACTTCCGCATAAAATGGTCATAATACAATATGTATTAATGCAAACTGACAAAGTTTGTAGAACAATTTTGAGATAAAATAGGAGATATCATGGAAAATATCTGATAAAATTGAAAAAATATATAGAAAAATGTTAAAATTGAAGATTTTATTGGAAATTGATATTTATAAAATAGTAATCATTGAAAACCTTTACAAATTGAAAGAGTAGGAAGAAAATTTTCTGAAAAAAAAAAGAGTTTCATAGAATACCTTTCGGATGAAATTGGAGATTTATATAAATATATATGTTAAAATTGAAGAATTTGATGAAAAATAATACACATGAAATTATACACATAGATAACACATCAAAAATGACAAACCATATTAAAAGATTTCTAATCAAATTGATAGCTTTCATGGAATATATTTCTGATAAAATCAAAGAAATATATAGAAAAATATTTCAAATTGAGATTTGGCATTGAAATTAAAACACATTAAAAGAATGACAAAAAAGCATATCTAAAATTAGTGCACAGGTAAATTTTAGGATTAATTGAAAAATAAAGTGTTAAAATTGAAGAATTTATTGGAAAACAATAATGGTAAAATGATAAACAGAAAATATATTTTACTAAATGATCAAGCACATACAAAAGATTTTTGATAAAAGTGATGATTCTCATGGAAAATATTTCTGATAAATTTTGAAGATATATAGAGAAGAATTGCTAAGTTGAAAATTTTCATGGAAAACAATTCAGATGAAATTGTGTACATAAAAATATAAAAGTGTTAAAATTGAAAGATTAGTTGGAAAATCAAAATGGTAAAAGAGTTTACATAGAAAATTTACCTGTACAATTTGTCTAAGGACACACAAAAAATTGATCAAATTGAAGATTTTGATAGAAAAGCCTAGATGTGTGGAATACCCAAGACACAATTCACATAACAAATGATGCCCAAGACATAGGAAGAATAAAGTACGGATCCTTGGGTCCTTTGTTGAAAGGGAAATAAATACCCACAGAATGAGATACAGGGACAAAAGTTTGAGCAGAGTCTGAGGGAAAGACCAGCCAGAGACTGCCCCGCCCAGGGATGCATCCCATGTACAGTTACACAACCCAGACACTATTGTGGATGCCCACAAGTGCTGGGTGACAGGAGCCGGATACAGCTGTCACCTGGGAGGCTCTGCTAGTGCATGACAAACACAGAGGGGAACACTCTCACCCGGCCATTGCACTGAGCACAGGGTCCCCAATGAGGGAGCTAGAGAAAGGACCCAAGGAGCTGAAGGGGTTTGCAGTGCCACAGGAGGAACAACAATATGTGTCACCCAGTACCCCCAGAGCTCCCAGGGACAAAACCATCAACCAAAGAGTACACAGGGAGTTAGTTAGCCATGGCCCCAGACACATCGGCAACAGAGGACGAACTTGTTAGTCTCCACCAAATGGGGGAGAGGCCCCTGGTCCAGGAAACACTTGATGCCTTAGTGTGGAGGAATGAAAGCCCAGGGAAGCCGGGGAGGGTTGATTGGGGAAGGAGAGATGGCTCATGGGATTTTTGGGGGAGGTCTGAACCAGGAAAGTGGACAACATTTGAAATGTAAATAAAAATATGCCAAATAAAAAATTTAAAAATATTAAATTTTAGCAGAAATGTATTCCATGTTCTTGGACAATTACTACAAGTATATTTTATTTTTGTAATAAATTAATATAATAATTTATTATATTAGTATTAGTATTTAGTATAGGTATATTTAACCATTATTATTTTTCAGCATATTCTTCAATTTTGACACATTTTCTATACCTTTCTTCAATTTTATCAATAATATTTTCCATGTTAATCTTTAATTTTAACACTTTTCTATACTTCTTTAATTTTATCAGAAATAATTTACATCAAAACCTTCAGTTTTATCACCATATTTTTCTGTGTTCTTGGACATTTAGTAAAAGTAAATGTCCTATGTTTACATTTTTACCATTATTACTTTCTAACAAACTCTTCGATTTTAACGCTTTCTATGTATTTCTTCAATTTTATTAGAAATATTTTCTATGAAGATTTTCAATTCTATTAGAAAAAGTTTCTACTACCTTTTACAATATTTTAGATGTTTTTATGTCTACCACTTTACCTGGATCATTTTCCATAAAAATATTCAATTTTACCACCTTTGTATATATATATATATATATATATATATATATATATATATATATATATATATATATATATATATATATCTTCAAAAATAAGACAAAAAATTTCCATCAAAATCTCCATTTTTTATCAGAAAATGTATCTATTTATCTCTTTAACTAGTTTAGATGTTTTCTATGTCTACCATTTATTTTAATTGTATTATTTCCATGAATTCCATTTTAACTTTTTAATATAATTCTGTTTTTATCAGATATATTTTCCACCACCCTCTTAAATTTTATCAGAATATTTTCTATGTGCTTATTCACTTAGTATAGATATATTTCTATGTTAACCATTTTACCATTATTACTGTTCATCAAATTTTTCAATTTAACACTTTTTCTTGGTATTTATTTAATTTTTGTATACCGTTCTTCAATTTTATCAATAATATTTCTATGCAAATGAATTTTATCAGAAAATGTTTGTGCTTCCTTCTTCAATTATTTTAGAACTGTTTAATATGTCTACCCTTTATTCTGTATTATTATACATGAAAACCTTCAATTTGAACACATATTTATATATTTCTTCATTTTTTCAGCAATATATTCAATGTAAACCTTTAATGTTATCAGACTATATTTTGACTCAATTCTTGAATTAGTTTAGGAATATTTTCTATGTCTACAATTTTATTTGTATTATCTTCCATGAAAATCTTCAATGTTAACACTTTCTTCTATGCTTCTTCAATTTTATCAGAAATATTCTCCATTAATATCTTTAATTATTCAGAAAATATTTCTATGTCCTTGTAAATTAGTAAAGATATATTTTCTATGTTGTCTATTTTACCATTATTATTTAAGAATGCATTCTAATCTTTTAACACTCTTTTCTCTATATTTCTTCAATAGTTTCAGAAATAGTTTCCATGTAAATCTTCAATTTTAACACGTTTTTTACATATTTCTTTAACTTTATTGGAAACACATTCAGTGTAACTCTTCAATCATAACACTGAGTATGTTAGATGCAAAATGTTTAAAAATGCATATTAAAATTAAGAGAACATGTGTGTGTGTGTCTTTCATTCACCATTCCAAAACATTTGGGCAGGTCTAGAGAAGACATACACACCCACTGAAAACAGAACACCATCATATCATACGGCCATCTTATATAAGTGTATCAGGATGCTTGTCTGGACATGGTTCCTTTATAGTCGAGTTTGCTCAATAAAATTAATTTTATGACTAGGTCTACTGAAGAATCCATTCTTGATAATAAAATTATTAATTTTGAGATTGCGATTAGGATTTTAACCATGAAGGGCAAAAAATATCTTTTCCATGAGAATATGAAATTTATAACTATATGGCCATGTAGGGCTTCACAGCTATATGCTTCCCATACAAGGAAGGACTCTAGAAGTACACTGTGGTTAATTCAGTTATAGAGTAGGTTGGAAGTGTCTAAGGGGCTGAAGAGAGCTGTTTAGGAAATGGAGAATTTGGACATTTGTTGACAAATTTGGACACACGACTGTTGGGGAATGTCTGGTAAGATGAGTCTCTCACAGCCTGACTTACAGAGCATGGAATACAGAGATATATCCTATACAATATACTATATAATATATACAAGATTACTCAGATCTGACACTCTGACCGAAGAGAACACAACAGAATAATCTTGTTTTCCTGATCCCTGTCCGCAGCCATCATCTCTAAGCAAGACCGTCCTGAGAACGTCCCTCCCGTCCTGAATCTCCACATGCTGAAGGTGACCCTGGAACTGCCTTCTAACAAGTTCATGCGGCCAAAGCCTAGGAAGAAAGTGGACATCTCAAGCCTTCTGCTGCCAACGTGATGGGCTGGCTCTTCTCTCCATCCTGACCCAGGTCTCCACAGCTAACACATTTGGAAATAAAGCACAGCACTTTCCCATTGTTCTGACACTGACAAATCTCAGTGGCTGAGACCTCTGGCTTTTGAAAGGGAGGTGATCAACATTTGTGTCCCAGGAGAGTCTCCCGGGATGGGAACCTCAGCTTCTGTTCAGTAGAGGAAGAGCATTAACAGGAAGAAAAATCCTGTTCCCCATGACATAAACAATCCCTTGTCTGAACAGTCTAGTGTATCCAGGAGAGCTCTGGGCATCCCCTGTGATGTCACCAGTGATGTCACAACACCCGCTGCTCTCAGATCTTTCAATTAGTCCCTAGAGAGTTCACCCATATTTATGTCTGCAAGATGGAGGAAGAGTCTACTTGAGAGTAAGAATGGGGAGCTTAAGAGGGGTGAGAGTCCAAAAAAGGTTAACTTTCAATCTCACTGTAAACCAGTGAGGAAGATGTGGTCCTGGGAAAGGCACAGTGAGTCATGGATCAGTGATTTGAAAATTCCTGGATTTGGCACGCTTGAGCCTGGCTTCCTAGGAGTGTATAACAGGAAATGGTGCCCCCAGGTCAGCAGTACACTGCCCCCCCCTAACCTTGATCTCAGTCCCATGAAGGAAGATTCAGCATATGCAGCATTGACCTCGCCTGAGCATCCCAGCCTGTAGCATGCAGATGTTGTTGAAGCTATGACAGACAATCGATTGCTAATTGATCAATAATCATCAATAGATTGATAATTGATAATTATTCGATAATTGAGTCATAGTTGCTATACAGCCAGTCATGGAATAAACCACAGCCTGTCAATAATTAATTTGTGATCAATACAGAGGTTGATTGATACTTGATCAATGAAAATTTATCAATAGCCAACAATCTGGAGGTCACATCCACCCTCCTGCCTCATACACATCACACACTGCACTTGTAATCATACCCATGCCTCACTTCCCTCACTCATGGACATCCCCTTGACTCATGCCATCACTTGTGGTCATCCCAGAAGATAGGAGCTGGGTATTCCAAAGATATTATATAGTGAATTTTTATATTTCCTTGTTACTGGTCATTGGGGTGCAACCTGGGGACACAAGGAGACCATAAATATCCAGGGAGGAAATATTTCACAGTTTATATCAGCTCAACACTTTACTCCCAGTGTGTTTTTCTAGGTATAGTGGCTATCAGACTACAGCAACTCAGAGCAAAATATTATTCTGACCCCTTACATTCTCAGACCTCCTCTGACAACTTTACCCCTGAGAATGACGCCCTGAGTTTCCTGAATCAGCAGATTGGGTGTCAGACATATCTCTAATGCAGCCAAAAACTGCCATGATCAGAGACTGGGTACTTTCTCCAGCTCGGTATTGTTTTAGTCTTTCAGTTGCATACATTTTTCAGGTTTTGATGGTGGTTTGTCACACATGACTATTTAATACACATTCATGAGCCTAGAACCCATGACAGGGCATCTGGTTATGAACACTGCATACGGGTGCTATGGGACTGCACCATTTTTTCCTGGTTTCTGTAGCTACATGGTTGGGGGCTCTGAACCTGAGTTGTACCCTGTGCAGTTGTTAACATGGCCCTCTGTGAGGTCATCATTAGCATGTGTAGGGAGGCAGATAAAACACCTGGCTGCATAGACACCCAAATCTCTACAGGATGATGGGAGAGCTGAGATCCACAGAGCGGGCATTTCCAGCCTGTGCAAAATCTTTGGTGTGTCACTGGATTCCAGGCATTCTCTCTTTCTGTGTGGGCCTCAGTCTGGTCTGTCCACTCTCTACTCCTTCTCATTAAGCAAGGTCAATTGTGTTCCTCTAGCTACAGAGGCTGGCATACGCCACAACCACCTCCTATCAACAATTGTCACCACCAAGCAGGAAAAGTAAGCTGGGGTGGGGTGGGGCGGTGACACACACCTGCAAACCCAGCACTCTGAGAGGCAGAGGCAGGTGGATTTCTGAGTTCGAGGCTAGCCTGGTCTACAGAGTGAGTTCCAGGATATCCAGTGCTACACAGAGAAAGCCTGTCTTGAAGAACCAAATCCAATAAAAAGAAGCAGGAAAATAAATAGATTCATTCTCTCTTTCTGTTTGGGCCCCAGTCTGCTCTGTCCAGCCTCTACTCCTTCTCATTAAGCAAGGTCAATTGTGTTCCTCAACCTACAGAGGCTGGCATACGCCACAACCACCTCCTACCAACAATTGTCATCACCAAGCAGGAAAAGAAAATAGAGAATCTGACCACTTACCTGATGCCCAGTGAGAGAAATGAGCTGCAAGATCGCTTGACAGTCATCACTGATGGATCCCTGGACTACAGCAATTCATTATTTCAAATCCCATAGTGTCATCCTTGGGTATGCAATGCCCCACTCAGGTCTTTTTTTCTAAGAGGCTGCACCTCCAGGATGACACTATGTCCAATATCATGTCCATAAATGCTTCTCCAAGGATGCATTTGCACTTTGCAACACTTTGGAAACCCTTAGGAGTTTATAAAATTGTCTCTTTTGTGGTTCTCATCCCCAAAATAACTTGTAATTTCTGGCTGACTTTGCTCCTGAGAACATAATAGTATAGACTGCATTCACAATCCTACTGTGTGAGCTCATGCAACCAGGGCATCCTCCAGTTCAATACATAGCGTTCATCTGTCTAGTATCAGGATAACATATTTTATAATCGCCATAAGTTGACAGTACACACACACACACACACACACACACACACACACACACACAGAGAGAGACAGACCTCTCAGGCAGTGGCACAGTTAAATATCTAAGGCTATCTACTTTCCTAGACTTGCGACTTGCCCAGCGAGTAACACCCCATAGGACAGAGCCTTTCCATTGTCTGCCAGCAGTGAGGAAGGTAGGACAACAGCAAGGGCACAGGAGGTTGGCTGTGTTCCTCTGAGCCCAAGGGCTTCTGGGAAGTGTGGTTTGCAACCAACTTGCTGTTTTACCAGCCACTGTGGCTCTGGGCAGTGGTGGCACACACCTTTAATCCTTTAATCCTAGCACTTGGGAGGCAGAAGCAGGCAGATTTCTGAGTTCGAGTTTGAGGCCAGCCTGATCTACAGAGTGAGTTTCAGGGCATCCAGGGCTACACAGAGAAACCCTGTCTCGAAAAACCAAAAAAAAAATACCCAGTACTCATTGTTGTTTGATATATTAAAAATGTAGACAAGGGCACTCATTTCAAATATCCAAAGTGTACTTAACCCACCGCAGTATTTAAGCTGCTGTTGTGTAACATCAGTTTGCTCTGTGTCACCATCTCCTTCCTAGAGGCTGGAAACGTGCGCTTCAAGCCGCACTTAGGATCCACAGTTTCCAAAGCCCTGGGAAAGGCCTCAAGTTCAGTGACGTTCTTGTTATTGCTATGGTTTGACCAATTTGATTTTCTGTTGGCTTGTTTGTTTTTTGTTTTCTTAAGACTCGGTCTCACTATGGAACTTTGGCTGTCCTAGAACTCACTATGTAGACCAGGCTGGCCTGAAACTCACAGACATCCACCTGCCTCAGACTCCCAACAGCTGAGTTAAAAGCGTGAGCCACCACTGCTGGCCTGTGTTGTTTCTTAAGGCAGATTCTAAAACACGGTATGAGCTTTGGTCCCCACACAATCTGAGTTGTTGCCCAGTGTGCAGTTTAACATGGATCTTTAGATCTTGATTTCACTGTCCCAGGTACCCACACCTGCTCCAGTTTCTTTCCTTTTTGTCATCTGCCCCATTTAACGGACCCACAAAACTGCACTGCATGCCCATTGCTTCCAGGCTTCTGGTGAGTTTGCTCCATGGGGGACTCTGAGAATGAGAGAAAAAAAGGAAAATCCACTAAAGAAGGTGGTGTTTCTTTTGATTCCTTCCTTGCAAACACACATGCGCACATACACTCACACAGACACACAAACACAGACACAAAAACAGAGACACACAGACAGAAACACACACAAACTCACACACAAACACACACACCAACACACACAAACACAGACACAAACACACACACCAACACACACACACACAAACACACAATCAAACACACACACACCACACACACACACACACACGAGAAAGTAAGTCCCTTAGCTAAAAGTTACTTCAGCTGGGTTTCCCACAAGTATGCACTGAGAGCATGCCGTGATGATTGTGTTGTGAACGCTGGATTTGATAACATAATGGCTTCCCCTGAGCCATGAGTTACAGTTTCATCCTGTGTGGCCCCAACCCTACATCTTTCTAAACAACCTAATGGCGGGGAGGACCCTCCTCAACAAATCTTCTCACAGCATCTGCTTTCTGCACACACCCCAAGGGAAACAAAGGTGCAAGATGAGCTCTTGATGAATAATTGTCAGCAGAGAGGCCTCAAGATTCACACATCTCGTGAGTGTGAAGTCCCACAGCAAGAGTCTGTGGTCAGAATGCTTTGAGTGACAGCCATTCTACACGCACAGTGTACACACATACACACTCGGAATGGGACTTACTCGTTACATTGTGACCAGGTTCCCCTCCTGCAGAAGAAAGGTCCCTGCTGCCACACAGGCTTGACCATTGGCCGACCTTAAAGCACAGTTCAGTCAGCAACACTGCCTGGTCTGTTCCAAGGTGGGAATAGAATGCATCCAAGAACTCATGGCTCCGGCATGATCAGTGGGACGGCTCTCATTCAAGTGTTACTCTGCTGAGGCTGTGTTCCAAGGCCATCTCCAACACCTCCAATACCACACACACACACACACACACACACACACACACGTGTTGAGAAGTCCTAGCAGGGCAGAGTGGCGGGAGACCCATCCAAGCTGCCGCCATGGTGACAGCCATGTCTGAAACGCCACCAGTTCCGATGCAACTCCTGGGACATAGGAGAGCTTCACACAGTCTAGGAATGGATGGGTTGTTCTGGAACAGGAACAGACAGGCCAGGGATCTGTCCTGCTGAGCTTTTGAAATTAAGAACTGAGCTCTGGGTGGAAAGGCTTGAGTGAATAATAAACGTCTATGGCCAGGCCTGGTGGCACCTGCCTTTAATCTCAGCATTCTGGAGACAGAGGCAGAGAGATCTCTGGTCTACATAATGAGTTCCAGGACAGCCAGAGCCACATAGACTCTGTCTCCAAAAATAAAATAAAATAAAATAAAATAAAATAAAATAAAATAAAATAAAATAAAATAAAATAAAATAAAATAAAATAAAATAAAGTAAAGTAAAATAAAATAAAATAAAATAAAAATAAAATAAAATAAAATAAAGTAACATACACACACAAACACACACACACACACACTCACACACACACACACACACACACACACACACAAGGAAAGAAGGCCTGAGAGTATAATAAACCTCTATGGCCAGGCCTGGTGGCACTTGATTTAATCTCAGCATTCTTAAGACAGAGGCAGATAGATCTGTGGTCTACATAATGAGTTCCAGGACAGCCAGAGCCACATAGACTCTGTCTCAAAAAATAAATAAAATAAAATAAAATAAAATAAAATAAAATAAAATAAAATAAAATAAAACAAAGCAAAACAAAGCAAAAAAGTAACCTCTATAGTCCTAACAAATATTTTTGAACATTGATTGTAAACCAGGAGCTAAAGTGTTCATCAAAATTCCCATTTAATCAATATTTAAGAAAGCCCTACGGGTAGATGGGAATTATATTTTTCCATACATTTTGATTTGGGGGATTCATGTTCCCTGAAACCACTTTCAGATGTGTTATTCAATGATATTTTATACACAGCCTCAAACCACAGAGGCCACTCCTTCCATGAAACCCTTCATCTCAGTGACAGAGGTGTGGACAAAGCAGGGTCAGAGGTCATGAGATTCCCAGTTCAGAGGTCATCAAGGATCAAGCAGGTGACTCGCAGGAAGGTCAGGCAGTGTGAACCACAAGTTTTCAGCAAGGAAGACTCACTACACTGTGCTGTGTAGACTCTGCATTGGCTGCCACACAGCCAGGCCCCAGGCTGCCCTTCTTCAGTTCTCAGAGGCCCTGTGGTCCTGGCTGTTGTCATTTTGTCTACACCCTGCCCCACATGGACCTGGCAACAGCCTGGTGTCGTGACTCAGTCTAAAAGGGGCTGACTCGGCCTCTGAGAGACACGCCCATAGTGTGGGCCATGCCCCTCTGCAGGCCCCTCCTCTCCCAACGGTTTCCATGACTGACTTGGTTCACTGTGTGCAGGGAGCTCCCAGAGGACCCGCCCCCTAAGCAGGAAGCCCCGGCCCCATATTGACTCGGGCTCTCAGAGACACGCCCACAGTGTGGGCCATGCCCCCTTCCCCCCCACACCATACTGCACCTCCACCAAACACACCCTTGACTTCCTGTTACAAAACACAACACTGACAACCCTACACAGAGATGTGAAGAACTCAACAGGGGGAGTCACTTTGGGGGACAGAGTGGAGATTGACACCATTTTTGCTCATGGTGGCAATGCCATCTGGGAAATCCAAGTCACCCACACAGTCCTTAGGGAGCCATGTTTCCCTGGCAGGGCTGCCACCAGGCGCTCCCTCCACCCACGAGTCAGTTCTTGAGTCCTTGCCCTTGTTCTCCTCTGTGGAGTGGGAGGGGTAATCCTAGGCTAACTAGCAATTTGCCCCTCCCAGACCAAGGGGAGAAACTGAGGTAAAGCTTATGAAGAGCTTTGATTTTAGTGGAACAAAGCCACTGGGCAGCCATATTAATTACAGTAATGAAGGAAAATACTACCCCTGGTGAGGAGGGAAATGAGAGGGGAGCAAGGGGCAGAATATGTAGGAGTCTCTAGGCCTGGTTTGTACCCACCCATAGCCTTAACTTTTGAACGTCAATTTGGTCAGGCACAGTCACACAATACATTTAAGATCTGGTGGGAAAGCTACTGCATGCACAAATTCCAATAAATAGATATATAGACTATGTTCTAATGGCGGTGTGGGGGGAAGGGCGTGCCTCAGTGGGCCCATGCCAAGGCATCCCTTCGTCCTGTGGTTACCAGACACAAGACAAGGTATAGTACAGAATAGAGTTTATTCATGGCATGGAGAGGGGAGTCAAGAGGGTAGTAGAGGCAGAGAAAGGCAGAGAGAGGGAGAGAGTAGAGAAGCAGAGGCGGCCATGACCATGTGGAGAGAGGGGGGAGGGGAGAGGATGGGAGGGGAGCCCAAGAAGGGGCAAGAGAGAAGCTGAGAGTGAGAGGATAAAAAAGAGGGAGGGGCAAGCAGCACCTTTTATAGTGCTCCAGACCTACCTGGCTGTTGCCAGGTAACGGTGGGGAGGGGCATATCTGGCTGTTGCCAGGTAACTGTGGGGTGGAACTTAGACAGAATCCTAACAAGGGGAAGGTTCCTCGGGGCGTGGCTGTAAGGGATGGCCTTGGTTATCTTAACTGGTGTGGGAAGCCCCACCCACTGTGGGCGGCACCATTCCCTGGCTAGGATCCCAGGCAATGTGCGGAAAGGGGCTGAGCAGCAGCAGACGTTCATTGCTCTTGGTGTCCTGATTATTTATACACCTGATGTGAGCTGCTTCACACTTCAGAGTGTCATTGCCCACCATGAGTGACTTTACTGTCAACAGTGAGCCGGAATAAACCTGTTCTCCTGACAGAGTGTTTTATCGAACAACAGCAATGATTAAGGTACTTGTGAACTGACCTTTATCCATTCAAGGTTGCCACAATGAGAGGTAATGTTGTGTTTTGTTTAAAGAATTTTTTAATTAGATATTTTCTTATTTACATTTACTTTTTTGTTTTTTGTTTTTTTTTGTTTTTTTTGAGACAGGGTTTCTCTGCGTAGTCCTGGCTGTCCTGGAACTCACTCTGTAGATCAGGCTGGCCTCGAACTCAGAGATCCACCTGCCTCTGCTTCCCAAGTGCTTTTTTAAATTTTTTTTAAAATTTTTATATTTATTTATATTTTTATATATTTTATGTTATGTATTCACATGTTTATATTTTATTTACATTTCAAATGTTGTTCCCTTTCCTCATTTCCCCACTGAAATCCCTCTATTCCCTCTCCCCTCCCCATGCTCACTAACACACCCACTCCTGCTTCCCGGACCTGGTATTCCCCTACCCTGGGGCAATGAGCCTTCATGGGTCCAAGGGCCTCTCCTCTCATGGATGTCCGACGAGGCCATCCTCTGCTACCCATGTGGCTGGAGCCATGGGTCCCTCCATGTGCACACTTCGGTTGGTGGTTTAGTCCCTGGGAGCTCTGGGGTTACTAATTGGTTAACATTATTGACTCTCCTATGGGGCTACAAACCCCATCGGTTCCTTGGGTCCTTTCTCTAGCTCTTCCATTGTTGACCCTGTGCTCAGTTCAATGGTTGACTGAGAGCCTCCCCCTCTGTGTTTGTCAGGCACTGGCAGAGACTCTCAGGAGACACAGATATATCAGGATCCTGTCAGCAAACACTTGTTGGCATCCACAATAGTGTCTGGGTTTGGTACATGAGCTGGTTACTGGCCCTAATATGCTTGCTTTACCCTAACTCACCCAAACTGTTATTGCAACAACACTGAAGGTAAGAGAAGGCTCTTTGTCCACAGTCCGGCTATGCTGGCAGGTCTTGAGGTAGCCACAAGATGGCTCACAAATTTGCCCAGAGTGAATAATATTAGGCAGAGAGAAAACAAAAGCCCTACAGCTCTTTTAGACAGGGTCATGCAGACATTTTTGACAGTACATGCCCATGGATCCCAAATCACCAGAAGTAAAGGCAGCAGTGGCTTGAGCTTTTGTCAATCAGGGAACACCAGCTATGGAGACAAAGCCCCAGAGGGTGGAGTAGTTAGGAAAGAGTTGTCTAAGAGATTTAAGGACAGTGGCAAAGAGAGTGTTTAATGGAGGTCAGACTGCAGAGGAGACGCAGATGAGAGGACAGAAGCAACAGACTGGAGACCTGGGAAAGATCCTGTTGGCAGCCAAGGACAAATCAGAAGACCATGAGTGATGCCTAAGAAGGAGATAAGGGGGCCCTGAGAATCAAAAGTGTCTCCACCACAAGATCAGGGTTACACAAAAAGTGAAATGGAAACCCATCATCTTTTGTTGATAAAGTTCAACATTATATTGTACTAAAATCTACATACAGAGTCTCTTCATCAGTTTATAAATGACTTTCCAGTGGCTACAGAAGAAAAAAAAATGGAGGCCCTCTTAGATGCCTTAAAATTGAGGCTATTTAAGCCTCTGCAAAGAAAAAAGCCTTACTCTGCCAACTTCAGGTGACCTTTGTAGACCTGTGGACTACATACTCAGACCAGGGGTCCTGGCATTAGCCAATGGCTAATGTGTAACCAATGGCACAAGCTAACAACCACTCCATTTACACCTCAGTCACAATGGCTTCTGGGTTAAAAATGATACCAGAAGGACTCATTACCAGCCACCCTTCTTGAATCCACCCAGTGTAACTACTCAGCTGCCCTGCTGTTGGACCCTGATCTCGCTGGATGGGCCTCTGTATGACTGCTCAAATAGAAGTAGGGGTAATGGGGTTCACCAATGAAAACTGCCTCATTCAGGATGGACAGAGGTGCGCTGGGGCAGTGGTGGTGTCAAATACCGAGAAAACATGTGGAGGACCACACCTGGCAGGAATGTCAGCCCAGGAAGTTGAACTGGCAGCTCTGAAATGTCATTAGAGCTGAGAAAAGACAAGACACAGATGGCTGCTGTGCTATTGCTACCTCTCATACCCATGGGACCATTTGTAAGGAGAGGACCGATCTGATGGGGAAGGACTGAACTCCATCCCAGAGAGCTAAAAGAAAGCCCAGGGGGTGGCCCCTAGAAATTGGGTTCCTCATGTCCTTGATTGCACCAGACCCAGGAGTCCCCACACTCTCTGATGAGACAAAATATATGATCTGGGCCAAAAACCTGTTGATGTCTCAGTGTTGTAAGAGATGAGGAAGGACAGCTAACTGACTACCAACTAATGTTTGAGAGAAAATGGGTCTACACAGAAATAAAGGAAGAAATCAGAGACTTTCTAGAGTTCATTGGAAATGAATATGTAACATGCACAATCTCATGGAACAAAAACAAAATGAAAGTGGAGCTGAAAGAAGTTCACAACACAAAATGCCTACATGAAAAAAATGGAGAACTCCCATGCTGGCAATTTAACAGCATGTTTTAAAGGCTACAACAAAAAGAAGTGAGGGAGCAAAGAAAACAATGAGGTGACATCAAGAAATTTTCAAGTTGGAGCCTGAAATCAATAAAATAGAAACAATTCAAATAATTAATAAAACATGGAGTTAGTCTTTTGGTCCTTTTATTAGACAAGATAAACAAACTCTTATTAAAATATAAACAATATACAAATTGATGAAATCTAAAATGAAATTGGTGATTAAATAAAAAACAATAAAAAATACAGAGAATGGTAAAGACATAGTTTTAAAAATGGTGCACTCCACCAATCTGAAAACTATAAAACAAATGGATCATTTCCTCAAAAGATTCCACATACCAAAATTAAACAAAGAAAATGTACTTGAACAGACATAAACATGAAAGAAAACAGAATTCATGAAAAATACACCACCAATATGAGCCCACATACACGAGTTTTAGGGTAGAATCCTACCAGATTTCCAAACAGGATTTAACAAGAATTCAGTGTACTCAACAATATAGAAGTAAAATAAATATTAGTCAATTTATTTTCTGAACCCCCTGATTACTAATATATCCTGTCAGGAAAGACTAAGCAATTAAAGAGAATTACAGACCAATTATCCTTCAAACCACATATGTAAAAATACTTAATAGATATAAAAATAGAATAAAATATAAAACACATCAAAAGATCATCCATCATGATAAATGAGGAAGGCTTTATTCTAGAAACACATTGATGATTCAGCATACTGGCATTAAAGTGTAAGAAAAAATAAGAATTGATCATCTCAGAGATCAATTCTCTGACATTATTCAACACCACTTTTTGACAAAATTCATGGAGTGATTTAGAATACAAGAGACATGCCTAAACATAAAAATGTCTCTTTAGAGCAAACCTAGAGCCAAAATTAAATTAACTGGAGTTAAATTCTAATTAATTCCAGTAAATCCCAAACTAGGCAAGGTGGACCATTCTCTCTATAACTTTCTATTCAATATATTATGTGAAAGTTTAGCTAGAGCAATAAAACTGATGGAGAGGAAGGTAACATGGAGAAAGTAAAATTATCTTTCTTTGGCATGATATGATAGTTTGCATTAGTGAACCAACACTTCACAAAGGCAGTCCCTAGAGCTGATGAACACTGTCAGCAATGTTGTTGGATACATGGTTAACTAAAAAAGAAAATAAAAATTAGTGGCCTTTTAGGTAAAAATGAGTTTGCAATTACATATAAATTAGAGAGATATAAAATTTTAATTGATTTTTGACTCTTGTCACATTTTTTCTACATAATAAATAACATTGAGTAACTCAATATAGGTGTGTTGGAAAAGAACTTACCAAAATCTTTTTAGTCACAGATTACGTTTGGTATTCTTGGAGGTTCTCAAAATCTACTGTGATATGCAAAGGCTTTAATAGATTAATTGCATGCTAAAGAGTTTACTCTTCTATAAAGATACTAGAAAGTAAAATTTTTAACACATTGCCTTTGTTTATGAGGTTTCTCTGCATTATAACTTGTTCTTATGGTTTCTCAGAGAACTGCTCCATGCAAAGATTTTATCAAATGGCATATTCATAGCATTTCTCTCCAGGATGTATTTTTATGCATTCACATATAACTATGGTGAAATATTTTATTACATTGACTGTATTTATAAGATTTCTCTTCAATATGTGGTCTGTTATATATCCAAAGATGACTATGATATACAATGGTTCGGAACAAGCAAAAGAAACTTGCTCTAAGAACTGCCTTTTGGTTGCCAACCTCCATTTAATCATGAGTTGTAACTAAGTTCAAGTCCCAGGTCAGAGGGGACCTGCATACTTAAAAATATTTGGCAAGCTTTCATCATTTGTTTTATTCCCCAAAACATAATGACTGTTCTTAGCAATAATTTCTGTTATCCATGTTTTACTCCTTAAAATAAAATTCCTGTCCCTTACTACAAAAGAACCAGTGGGTGTTATATGCTAAACCATAAAACTTACATTCTGTCTCATTTAACCTAGCGTAACAAGTGAAGAAAATCCTCATTGTTGGGAAATCAAGTTGTAACTTAGCATGGATGTTTGTGGTTTTCAGGTTTGAAATATATATCAGATTCTGGCACGGGGTGGAGATGTAATGGCTGATTCAGAAAAATTAATATAGTTTTCAAGGATGCTTTAATCATTAAATATTTGACTACAAAAGATTCTTATCATATGCATTGTCCTGGTGTTTGAATTGTGTTGGAACTCAGTGGTTCCCATAACATAATGGCTTTACCACCTTGTGAACATTGATAAAATTTCTCTCCAGTATGAATGGTTTCATAATGATGAAGACTATAGAGGTGTACAAAGGCTTCATTATACTAAACACATTCATAAAGTTTCTCTCTAACACATATTCTTTCATGAAAATGAAGACTACAGAATTGTGCAAAGTCTTGACCACATTAAAAGAACTCACGGTGGTGTTTCTGTCTTATCATGTCCATTGCTATGAAAAGTCATAATGAACAAGGCAACTCCTATAAAAGCAAAAATTTATTTGGGGCAGGCTTACAGTTTCAGAGGTTTATTCCATTTTCATCATAGCAGGAATGCAGAGAGTCATGATGCTGGAGAAGAAGCTGAGAGTTCTGCATCTTTATCCAGTGGCAGCTAGGAAGAGACTGTCTTCCAGGGACCTAATATGGGGGTCTCTTCAGCACTGGTAGGAATTTCAAAGCCCACCTCCACATTGATGCACTTCCTGAAACAAGGCCACACCCCCTCATAATGCCACTCACTTAGCTTATCATATTTAAATTACCACAATCCACTGCCTGGCCCCCATATGATTGTCCAAACGCATGGCTATATAGGGATCACACTTAAACATGCAGAATACATGAGCTCCTACTTCAAAAGTCCCCATCCTCTATAGCAGTCTCAAAAATGGTAAGAGTCCAAAGTTCAAAGAATCTCTGAGATTAATCCTATCATGTCATAGTATTCACATCTATTTTCAAAAACAAAAGCCACATCATACGTCTTCTTCTGAACAGGATACACTTCACCATTCCTAAAGGTCATTGTGAGGAAATCATGTACATAAAAAAGACCAAAAGCCAGCTTAGCAATCTCTAAACTCTGCAAGTCCAGGTCTGATTTCAAAGCATTCTTCTGATTTATAACTCCTTTCTGCATTGTTTACTGAAGCACAATTGTTTCACTTCAAGTGGTCTTATTTCCTTAAAGCAGTTTCCCTGAGCAGGAAACACACAGTTCTAACGTCTCAAAATTTTGGTTTCTCCAATATAATTTCAACATCACATCTTCTTGTTTCAATTTTTGGGATCCACACATGATCATTTCTGGTCCTCTAAAGAGACTGGGTCACTTTTACAGCTCTGCCCTCTCTATCACTCTAAGGTCTGGTTGACTCTATTCTCCTGCTCCTGCTGCTCTTGGTGCTCAGCCCATGGTACTTACATCTTCAAGATGCTGTGTTCTCCTGCTACAAAAATGCTTAAACTATAGCCTCCCTATGATTGCTCAATTATCCCAAGACTCAGCTGCTCTGCATGACAACTTGATGCATTCAAAACCAGTACCTCTTGAGTGATTCTTATACACGAACAAGTCCAGCTGCACCACTAGGTCAAACCTTGAATATCTCTGGAACATACCCTCTTTTTGACTCAGAAAACTCTACCCAGAAGATTTTACCTCAGTGATGCCTATTTCTTCCCCATCACCTCTAATTCTTGAATTACATCTATCCAGCATTAATTGCCTCATTAGTCCCTTCTATTATTGCCTCTAAATCCAGATCCACATAGACAAAGCTGCTGAGTTCTGCCACTTGATGTGGCTGAAACATGGACACTTCCATTATATTATCACCCACTTTCTATTTTTCAAAATCTTCACTGCCTAAGCTTGGCGATCCTGGAATTTGCTCTGTAGAATAACCTTGAACTCAGAGATCTCTAGGGCTCTGTCTCCTGAACTCTGGGATAAAAATCATGCAACACCATGCCTGGACCTAAGCTTTTCTTTTCAGATATTAAAATGAAAACCCAGAATAGCAATCAAGTTCCCTTTTCAGTTTGACACATACTTGTATCGTCATATCTCCACATGAAAACAATAGCCAGGTTATAATAATTCCTAACATGATATAGTTCACATTCGTACAACTACAAATCCTTATGTTTAGCTGGATGGAATCTTGCCCTAATAGAACCATTCCTTTAACACCATTGATTATCCTTGATCACAGGATTTGTTTTCCTTCAATGTCCTGATGAAACTTGTTTTGAAACTTATGTTTTGTATTTTTTATTTCTTAGTTTTGTATACTTCTTAAAAACTGTAAGGCCAAATTCTATGTGGTGATTTTCATGACTTACTTTGTCAAAGCAATCTTTTTCACATAACCTCGAGGAAACTCTTTATACAAGGATAAAAGGCAGCAATCTTCTTTGCCAAGTCATCCAAAAGAACCATCTCCAGAGTGGAAATAATCCCAAGAACCAATGTCTATTGCATTCTTAATATGATAGCCCCCTAACACACACTTAATTCATGATTATATTCAGTAGATTTATTTCCAGCACAGAGAATTTGCAGATTTCTCTATTATGAATATACTTTACCACATTGATTACATCAATAATGTTTCTGTCTGGTATGTGTTCTTTGATCATAGTGGAGATGAATGGGTTATACCACATTGATTTTATTAGTAAGGTTTCTCTTGAGTATGTGTTTTCTTATGTCTTTGGCGATTACTGTGACGTGAAAAGGCTTTACCACATTGGTTACATTCATAAGGTTTCTCTCCAGAATGTGCTCTTTTATGAATTTGGAGATGACTGGCTCTTGCAAAGCCTTTACCACATTGATTACATTCATAATCTTTCTCTGAACTATGTGTTATTTTATGATATTGTAGATGATTGAGCTTTGCAAAGGCTTTACCACATTGATTACATTCATAAGTTTTCTCTCCAGTATGTGTTCTTTTATGATATTGCAAAGTACGAAGCTGTGCAAAGGCTTTACCACATTGATTATATTCGTAAGGTTTCTCTCCAGTATGTGCTCTTTTATGAATTTGGAGACTACTGGGTCTTGCAAAGCCTTTACCACATTGGTTACATTCATAAGGTTTCTCTCCAGTATGTGTCAGTTTATGTCTTTTGAGATCACTGTTACCTGAAAAAGCTTTTCCACATTGATTACATTCATAAGGTTTCTCTCCAGTATGTGTCAGTTTATGTCTTTGGAGAGTACTGCACAGTGCAAAGCCTTTACCACATTGGCTATATTCATAAGGTTTCTCTCCAGTATGTGTCAGTTTATGTCTTTTGAGATCACTGTTACCTGAAAAAGCTTTTCCACATTGATTACATTCATAAGGTTTCTCTCCAGTATGTGTCAGTTTATGTCTTTGGAGAGTACTGCACAGTGCAAAGCCTTTACCACATTGGCTATATTCATAAGGTTTCTCTCCAGTATGTGTCAGTTTATGTCTTTTGAGATCACTGTTACCTGAAAAAGCTTTTCCACTTTGATTACATGCATATGGTTTCTCTCCAGTATGTGTTCTTTTATGATACTGGAAAGTACTGTGCTGTGCAAAGACTTTACCACATTGATTACACTCATAGGGTTTCTCTCCAGTATGTGTTCTTTTATGATATTGGAAAGTACTGCACTGTGCAAAGGCTTTACCACATTGATTACATTAATAACGTTTCTCTCCATTATGTGTCAGTTTATGTCTTTGAAGATTACTGTTATGTGAAAAGGCTTTAGAACATTGATTACATTCATAAGGCTTCTCTCCACTATGTGTTCTTTTATGATACTGGAGATGACTGGGTCTTGCAAAGGCTTTACCGCATTGATTACATTCATAAGGTTTCTCTCCAGTATGTGTTTCTTTATGTCTTTTGAGAACACTGTGACCTGCAAAGGCTTTTCCGCATTGAGTACATTCATAAGGTTTCTCTCCAATATGTGTTCTTTTATGATATTGGAGATGACTGGGTGCTACAAAGGCTTTACCACATTGATTACATTCGTAAGGTTTCTCTCCAGTATGAATCCTATTAGGATATTGGAGTTTACTAGGTCTCGCAAAGGCTTCACCACATTGATTATACTCATAGGGTTTCTCTCCACTCTGACTTCTTACAGACCTACAATGATAATTAGCAAATGTATAATCTTTACCACACTCGTTATACTGATCAATCATGTAATCAATATGAATTATGTTTACAATTTGGACTAATGTTAAAGAAGCATCAGATCTTAAGGTTTTATCAGTTTGCATGTTCATGGTGTTCGCCTTCATCAGGAGTTGTTCAAGACACCTGTGATGGTTATTAAATGTCTCATATTTATAACAAACTTTTTATATGGGATTTTTATATGATGTACTGCAGCTTTCTGCAGAAAGTTTGAACAACTCGGATCTTTATAACATGGACTGCATTCATAATTTTAACTGTAGTGTGAATTACATCACATTTACTGTGAACCAGGACACACACAATTATTTCCAAATTCCTCATACCCATAATGCTTTTCTACCCTTTGAGTTTGGGGATGTTCCCCATAAAACCACAAAACGAATTAATCGCAAATGTCTATCATATTCCTAATGTTTATCAAAGACAAAATACTACCTATCTTCTCATTGCTTAAGAACAAAAATTTTATGTTGCTTCTTTCAATAACCCTATGCTCACAAGGTTTTTATCCATTGGACACATGATATACCTAATTTAAAAAAAAATAGAAAAACAAATGAAATGTTTCCACATTGCATTTAGACTGAATTTTTGTTCCTCATAACACGTGAAATATAGACTAATGTTTCTAAACAACAACATTCTTGATTCTCCTAAAATGCCCTCACATAAAGCTTAACCATATTACTACAAGAATATGAGTATCACCAATTTTACTATGGACTATTTGCTTACTAGAAAGTTTAGGATATCAATTTATCATTATTCAATGTGCAATATCTAAGTACTATGAGACTGTACAGATTGTCATGTCCACAGCACAGCCCTAACATGGCTACTTATCGAATGGATACACAAATGAGATATCAGATCTTGAGTAACATGGTGTTGTAAGAATATTATAATCATAGCTACGCTTAAAAGACTGTTATTTCACACTCTTGCTTTTCATTGGAGATTCCAACAGATATGAAAAATTTCACAGAGGCAAATTTGTATCAGCTTCCACATGAAAATTACCTTTCTTGTCTTTTACTACTTGGAAAATGTTCTTCAAGATGATTGTCTTCCCAATTATAGCCTAAAACACAGGACGAGAAATGAATGATATACTATTAGAAATTAGGAAAAATTTAAGGTACTATGAATTTTCACTGCTCCATGAAAGTTAGAGTAAATATTTAGTGAAATTGAATTATTCAGCTCAGTCTTCATTAGTCCCAATTAAAATAATAGAAAACCATCAATAAAAAATAAACATTTGTTTCCTTTAGAAAAACTAAGTCTTACCTATAGCTTTGAGGTTCAGGTAGGTTTCTAACATCACATCTTTGTAGAGATTCTTCTGGGAAGGATCGAGCAAATTCCATTCTTCCTCAGTGAAGTTCACATGCACATCATCAAAAATCACTGCATCCTAAATATCAAATACATGTGTACAACACAAAGCATGATACTAACATCAATGTAAAGGAATACACGCTTTTTCAAAAACATATTCATATAATAGTGGCACTTGCTCCACTTATATTCTGACTCAGAATTTACAATCACTGTGTCATTTTAGAAGGAGCTTGAATTATAAAATTCACCCGTGTTGCTTTTGAACACTTTGTATAGGATACATCCTTGCCAGAGAAATGCCAATTAAGAGGGAGATGCAGGATAAACATATCCACAACATTGAGCACACATCTGAAAAATTGTATGAACATTTATTAACTACAAGAGTGATGGGCAAGCTGGATGTATTTGCCCATGACTTCAATCCACAGATGTACAAACAGGTCTATGTCAGTGAGGTGGATGGCAGCATGGCATAAATATCATGTTTTAGGAGATCAAAAGTTATATATTAAGACCTTCAATCCCTATAAAAATCAACCAAGGAAATGAAAATAATGGAGAACTCTGAGTTCTTTAGTAAAACTTCCCACAATGAATTATACATTCACTTCAGATCCGTATTCATCTTGTAGAAGCATTAAGTGCAGCAGTTTAAACTATAACATTAATAAAATTTTACTAAAAGGAAATGCATGCTTAACCGGTTACAAATGAAAAGATGAAAATATAGTAATTTAAATGTTGATCATAAATAAGCAATATAGGATAGGAGAGATAGCTAAGCAATGGAAAGCTCTAGCTGGTCTTCCACATTGTGGTTGTCAATTTCTCACATACAGATGGAGACCAACAACTCCTCATTACTTCAAGATCAAGAGTTCTGAGGCCACCTTATGACAACAGTAAAGAAGAGACATATGATATTCATACACATAGGAAAATACTTTTTATTCAAACATTTCAGAACAATCACAAGTGTGAGGAAGTACATCATACACCTGGAATCCAAGGACCCTGAAGGCCCAGGTAGTATTGACGTAATGAACATATATCAACTTGAGAAATAGAATATAACCTATATATTTGGCCATATTTCAAAGTGATACATGAGGATTAATAGTTTCACAAAAGCATATCCTTATTTTGCAAAACCATGTCATATGTGGTTCCTATATCGAATATCAGGAGAGTAAGGATTTCACAGAGAGATTTTGTCTTGAAAAAAAAAAAAAAACAAAGCAATAATATTTTAAAAAATATTAAACCACTGGGCTTGCAAAATAGCTTAGCATTAAATGCAAATGGGTTTAAAGCATTTTATGTGATTTATGGACAGAGTACAAATGTTGACTGTATGGGAGCATGTGAAGAATCCTGATGGATCAGTTTCAACTACAGCACAGTAGACACATAGAACAAAATTTGTCCCATCTAAAAGAAAGGCAAGGGCACACCTGAAGCACAGAATGAGGGACTGCCCAATGAATATTCGCCGAACTGGAGACACACCTTATGGGCAATCTCCAATCCTTAACATTATTTTGGATACAATGTTATGCTCCCAGACAGGAGACTTTCATAAGTGATCAATCAGAGGCTTCACCCAGTAGCTGACTGAAATGGATGCAGAGAACCACAGTAAAACAGGATATGGACCTTGGAGATGTTTAAGGAAGATCTGGGGAAATATTCAATGCCCTGAATATGGTAGGAACTCCACAGGTAGTCTAGCAGACTCAACTAACCTATAACCTTGGGGACACTGAGAGACTGAGCCACCAACCAAATAGCAGACACAGGTTGGACTAAAGCCCCTGGCATATAAGTAGCAGAAGTTCAGGTTAGTCTTCATGAGGGTCCTCCAACAACTGGAACAGGCAGTGTCCCTAAAGCTGCTGCATATCTTTGGTATCTGTTCCTTTAACTGTACTCCAAAGTCTGGACTCAGTGGGAGAGGATGCACTTAACCCAGCAGAAACTTCAAGCCCCAGCCAGGGGACCCAATCAACTCCATTCTGACCCTGGATGCTATAGGCTCATGTTTATACTGTAATGAAAATGCACTCAATCTACAGTGATCCTAATAGTCTGCTGGAGCTCCTACATGTTTCAAATGTCTTAAGTGTCTTCTGACACTCAAGGCAATATGTTGAACTTCAAATCTTTTAAAATCTCAAACTAAGTCATATCTTTCTGACATACAATGATAAAGAATACTCCTTCCTTTTCCCATAGAAAGGAATATGTACTCCCTTTTCAACCACATGCCATTCCTGCCAGGAGATAAAGTAGGCGTTCCATGGGTCTCCCACACTATTTGTTATCCCACATGCAATTTACACAGCAGTCCCTAACACTGTTCAAACACCAGAGATAGTTGCCCTTTCTCCTGACTATTGCTCTTGGTGGACTGCTAAGATCATATCTTACTGCCTGCCACTTCTCCTAGCTTTCAACATTCTCAAGCATTCCCTCTTGAACATACCCGCCAAACAGGTCAATAAAAGAGGCAAAACCAAATTCACACAATATCTTTCCACAAACCCAGCTATGCAAAGAATAATAGGAGGAAAACTCCAATACAAGGAGGGAAACTACACACTGGAAAAAGCAAGATAGTTACCTTCCTTCATCAAACCCAAAAGAAGATATCCACTCAAATATAAAAAGAACATCAAAAATGACAGGAAGTAATAATCAATATTCCCTAATATTTCTTAACATCAATGGTCTCAATTCCCCAATAAAAAGGCATAGACTAACAGACTGGATAAGGCAACAGGACCCTACAATTTGCTGTATACAGGAGACACACCTCAGTGTCAAAGATAAAAACTACCTCAGAGTAAAAGGCTGGAAGACAATCTTACAAGCCAATGGTCACAGGAAACGAGCAGGAGTAGCCATTCTAATATCAGATAAAATTGACTTTCAACTTAAGTCATCAAAAGAGACACAGAAGGACATTTCTTGCTGGTCAAAGGAAAAATCCACCAAGAAGAACTTCAAATTCGGAACAACTATGCGCCAAATGAAAGGGCACCCTCATTCGTAAAAGAAACCTTACTAAAGCTCAAAGCACACATTGCACCTAACACAATAATTGTGGGGGACTTCAACACTCCACTTTCCTCAATGGACCGATCGGGAAAACAGAAACTAAACAGGGACACAGTAAAACTAATTGAAGCTTTGGATCAATTGGATTTGACTGATATTTATAGAACATTTCACCCTAAAGCAAAAGAATATACCTTTTTCTCAGCACCTCATGGTACCTTCTCCAAAATCGACTATATAATTGGACACAAGGCAGACCTCAACAAATATAAGAAGATCGAACTAATCCCATGCCTCCTATCAGATCACTATGGAGTAAAAGTGATCTTCAATAGCAACAAAAACAACAGAAAACCCACATACACGTGGAAACTGAACAATATTCTACTCAATGATACCTTGGTCAAGGAAGAAATAAAGAAAGAAATTAAAGACTTTTTAGAACACAATGAAAATGAAAACACAACATACCCAAATTTATGGGACACAATGAAAGCAGTGCTAAGTGGAAAACTCATAGCCCTGAGTGCCTCCAAAAAGAAAATGGAGAGAGCACACATTACCAGCTTAATGACACACCTGAAATCCCTGGAACAAAAAGAAGCTATTTCACCCAGGAGGAGTAGAAGGCAGGAAATCATCAAACTCAGGGCCGAAATCAACCAAGTAGAAACAAAGAGAACCATACAAAAAATCAAGAAAACCAGGAGCTGGTACTTTGAGAAAATCAACAAGATAGATAAACCCTTAGCCAGACTGACCAAAGGGCACAGAGAAAGTATCCAAATTAACAAACGTAGAAATGAAAAGGGAGATATAACAACGGAAACTGAGGAAATCCAAAAAATCATCAGATCCTACTACAAGAGCCTGTACTCAACACAACTGGAGAATCTGGAGGAAATGGACAATTTCCTTGACAGATACCAAATACCAAAATTAAATCAGGACCAACTAGACCATCTAAACAGTCCCATAATGTCTAAAGAAATAGAAGGAGACATAGAAAGTCTTCCAACCAAAAAAAGCACAGGACCAGATGGTTTCAGTGCAGAATTCTATCAGACCTTCAAAGAAGAGTTAACACCAATACTCTTCAAACTGTTCCACAAAATAGAAACAGAAGGAACACTACCCAATTCCTTCTATGAAGCCACAATTACGCTGATACCAAAGCCACACAAAGATCCAACAAAGAAAGAGAGCTTCAGACCAATTTCCCTTATGAACATCGATGCAAAAATACTCAATAAAATTCTAGCCAACTGAATCCAAGAACACATCAAAACGATCATCCACCATGATCAAGTAGGCTTTATCCCGGGAATGCAGGGTTGGTTCAATATACGGAAATCCATCAATGCAATCCACTACATAAACAAACTCAAAGAACAAAACCACATGGTCATTTCATTGGATGCTGAAAAAGCATTTGACAAAATTCAGCATCCTTTCATGCTTAAAGTCTTGGAGAGAACAGGAATTCAAGGCCCATACCTAAACATAGTAAAAGCAATATACAGCAAACCGGTAGCCAGCATCAAACTAAATGGAGAGAAACTTGAAGCAATCCCACTGAAATCAGGGACCAGACAAGGCTGCCCCCTTTCTCCTTATCTTTTCAATATTGTACTTGAGGTACTAGCTTGGGCAATTCGACAACATAAGGAGGTCAAAGGGATACAAATTGGAAAGGAAGAAGTCAAACTTTCATTATTTGCAGACGACATGATAGTCTACCTAAGTGACCCAAAAAAACTCCACTAGAGAGCTCCTACAGCTGATAAACAACTTCAGCAAAGTGGCAGGTTATAAAATCAACACAAGCAAATCAGTGGCCTTCCTATACTCAAAGGATAAGCAGGCTGAGAAAGAAATAAGGGAAATGACCCCCTTCACAATAGCCACAAACAATATAAAGTATCTTGGGGTGACTCTTACCAAACATGTGAAAGATCTGTATGACAAGAACTTCAAGACTCTGAAGAAGGAAATGGAAGAAGACTTCAAAAAATGGGAAAACCTCCCATGCTCATGGATCGGTAGAATCAATATAGTTAAAATGGCCATTTTGCCAAAAGCAATATACAGATTCAATGCAATACCCATCAAAATCCCAACTCAATTCTTCACAGAGTTAGAAAGAGCAATTATCAAATTCATCTGGAACAACAAAAAACCCAGGATAGCTAAAACTATTCTCAGCAACAAAAGAAAATCTGGGGGAATCAGTATCCCTGACCTCAAGCAATACTACAGAGCAATAGTGTTAAAAACTGCATGGTATTGGTACAGTGACAGACAGGAGGATCAATGGAACAGGATTGAAGATCCAGAAATGAACCCACACACCTATGGCCACTTGATCCTCGACAAAGAGGCTGAAAACATCCAATGGAAAAAAGATAGCCTTTTCAACAAATGGTGCTGGTTCAACTGGAGGGCAGCATGCAGAAGAATGCAAATTGATCCATCCTTGTCTCCCTGTACTAAGCTCAAATCCAAATGGATCAAGGACCTCCACATAAAGCCAGACACCCTGAAGCTAATAGAAAAGAAACTGGGGAAGACCCTTGAGGACATCGGTACAGGGAGAAAGTTTCTGAACAGAACACCAATAGCGAATGCTCTAAGAGGAAGAATTGACAAATGGGACCTCATAAAATTACAAAGTTTCTGTAAGGCAAAGGACACCATCAAGAGGACAAATCGGCAACCAACAAATTGGGAAAAGATCTTCACCAATCCTACATCAGATAGAGGGCTAATATCCAATATATATAAAGAACTCAAGAAGTTAGACTCCAGAAAACCAAACAACCCTATTAAAAAATGGGGTACAGAGTTAAACAAAGAATTCTCACCTGTAGAACGTCGGATGGCGGAGAAGCATCTTAAAAAATGCTCAACTTCATTAGTCATTAGGGAAATGCAAATCAAAACAACCCTGAGATTTCATCTTACACCAGTCAGAATGGCTAAGATTAAAAATTCAGGAGACAGCAGGTGTTGGAGAGGGTGTGGAGAAAGAGGAACACTCCTCCACTGCTGGTGGGGCTGCAAATTGTTACAACCACTCTGGAAATCAGTCTGGCGGTTCCTCCGAAAACTGGGCACCTCACTTCCAGAAGATCCTGCTATACCACTCCTGGGCATATACCCAGAGGATTCCACACCATGTAATAAGGATACATGCTCTACTATGTTCATAGCAGCCCTATTTATAATTGCCAGATGCTGGAAAGAACCCAGGTATCCCTCAACAGAAGAGTGGATACAAAAAATGTGGTATATCTACACAATGGAGTACTATTCAGCCATTAGAAACAATGAATTCATGAAATTCATAGGCAAATGGATGGAGCTAGAGAACATCATAATAAGTGAGGTAACCCAGACTCAAAAGGTGAATCATGGTATGCACTCACGAATAAGTGGTTATTAACCTAGAAAACTGGAATACCCAAACATAATCCACACATCAAATGAGGTACAAGGAGAAAGGAGGACTGGCCCCTGGTTCTGGAGAGACTCAGTGAAACAGTATTCGGCAAAACCAGAACAGGGAAGTGGGAAGGGGTGGGTGGGAGGACAGGGAAAGAGAAGGGGACTTAAGGGACTTTCGGGGAGTGGGGGACTAGAAAAGGGGAAATCATTTGAAATGTAAATAAATTATATCGAATAAAAAAAATCAAAAAAAAAAGAGGCAAAACGCAGCCAACATTCTCTGAAAATACAGACAGCAAACAGTAATTCAGGAATAAAATTACCACCCAAACAAGACAAACCCAGAGACCAGAATCTAGACCTATTATCACCACAAACCCAGATGTGTACACACCAGAAGAGGAATATAATGAAGATCAGCCAGGGAAATATGTCACCAAGAAATTCAAATTGTCCTGTCACAGCATGTCCTCAAAAATTAAAACATGCAAGAGATCTGATACAAAAGAGGTTGTTTTATGGAAAGGACAGGAGTGAGAACCTACAAACTGGAATACCTATATGGAGCAAAGAGAACATGATGAGAGTAGAGAAAGACTAAAGAAGGGGCGTGTGTAGAGAACAGAAACAGGGAAGAAATATGGAGAGCAGCTGAAGCTAGTGCTCCATGTATCTAAAGCACTCCTGACAACAGCAGCAGTTGATGGAGGCAGGTAATGACTTAAGCAGGAGCTAAGTCCCTGAGAGCAGGCCATTGAAATTGCCTGCACGTTGACTACTACAGATGTAAGGTTCACATGCCAAACAGGAAAGGAGGATTAAATGAATAAATGGACTAATTGATCAAAAAATATTTGTAGTCTAAAAGTTTCCTGATACTAAATAAACAGGAACACTGCAACATATCAAAAGCAAATACTAGAAATGACTGTAATAGAAGATGAATATTATCTCAAAGACAAGGAAGTACTTTTAATGAAATCCTAAATGAACAATTTCTAAACTAAAACTATGATTCCTATTAAGGTATAAGAAGCATCCAAAATATGAAATAGATTGGAATAAAAAAAAAGTCTCCTCACCACACAATATTCAAAACACTGTACATGTAAAGAAATAGGAATAGTGCAAAAGAAGAAGAAAATAATAAAGAAAAGAAAACAGAAACCAGTCACATGTAATATAAAGCTATTAGATTCATATCAGCCCTCTCAATAAATAGTGTAAAACAAAAAAAATGTTTTGGAAACATGCTGCAGAATTAAAAAAAAAAAAAAAGCAGCCATGATATTTCTAAAATCAACTCAGTGGTCCAAATGATTTAGAACGATTCAGCCATGATAGGGAAGATATTCAGAGGTCAGTGCCTGATTTAGCAAGTAAGAACCACTAGAAACCTCACACCTAGTCACATCTAGCTGATGTTTCCCATCTAATTCCTGAAAAGACCCTCCATCCCAGCACTCACTGCTCAACCACCTGTTCCTCCCCATTTTGGGCAGATATCCTGTGCTTACCATGTCTCGAATTCAGAGCTTCCCTGAGGTCCCCTCACAGCACAGCACAGAACAGCAGATTTCAGAGCAGGAAATAGTGAACTATTCTGGCTTGCGCAGCCACAGTGAACTTGCACAGATGTACCCGGAACTACTCAGCTGCCTGCTCCTCTCCTTGTTAGCAATGACCCTGCACTTACCAGGACCTAAATTCAAACTTTGCCTGAGCTTCCCTCACAGCACTTGCCTTCCTCTTCCTGTAATCAAGGTGAATTGCTTGTATAGCCCATTCTTCAGGTGCAGTGGGGGAGTCAATCTGAACTACAAGGGGATGGGTTCCCAGGCTATTAACTTTAATGGATGATTTTAGGAAACAAGTGTTTTGTATTCTGTCTTCATGCTGGGCTCAGGGAAATTGCTGCTCCTTTTCCCCAGAAGATAAGTTCTTGCTTTTGAAGTTTCCCTTGGCAGACAAGCATTATTTGAAGAAGAGGACAGCTGTCTCTGGGACATTATACTAAACCTTCTTTCTACATGCACAGAAAAATTCACTCTCTCTATGAGATATGTTGACCTAGAGAACCTCTGAAAACACTACTGTTAGTTTTTTCCCCACCTTGCCATTGAGAAAGATTTGCTGAATAATAATAGTGCTCCACAGAGTTTGTCATCTGTTTTCTGGTTTTCTCACGGGGTTGTTTCATACCTTCTATCTGGTGGAAGGGAATTTTAAGAGGCTACAAAGCAAAACATTTGTTTCCTAAAATCCCTCTTTAATGTTTAAAGCCTGGGAATCCTTCCACTGATGGGGCAGCTTTATATCCCTCATGCAAGTCAAGTAACTGGTTATCCTCCTTGATTTCAGTAAGAAGAATAGGAAGTGCTGTGAGGAATTCTCAAGCAAGCTATGAAGTCAGGTCGTGATGAGTGCAGGATCACTGCTCACAAATGAGAGGAGAAAACAGCTGACCAGCCTCAGTTGCAATGGTGTGTCCTCCTCCAGTGCTGGGTGGGAGTGCAGATGGATGAGGTTCTTGGAGGACAGGCACAAATGCTATGGGAGTGCAAAACTGACCTGAGATATGTGAAAGGTCTGGCAAGGAATGGAAGCACAGTCTTGACTTGAGGAGGGGTTTTGTTAATGTTGATGCATTTTAAATCCATTCTGCATCCCATTTTGTGAGTAGCATTGACAGATGTGAAGAATTTAGTACATCTACATACACTCAATTGTCTTTTTGGAAATATCATTTTCTAGGAAGCAGCATTATCAAAGCACCTGGCGCCCATTATATCTTCCAGAATTTTTGAGTCAAGGACCTCATTCAGAACTACACACCAAGGGCAGACTCGGAGAAAAATTAACTACAAGCCTATATCAGTAGTTTTACCAATCCCTTCCATACATTCATTATAATAGCATGTTCACATATCTACATGTTTATTTTATTCTGTTCTTTTAATTATTTAACCTTTATTATTTAAACTTATGTAGTTATCGCCCTCCTCATTTGCCCCCTGACTCTTCCCCTTCACATACCTCCTCTCCCATCTCCAAGAGGATATCCACACCTCACAACTTTCAGACCTTCCCAATTCCTGGGTCCTACCAATTCTCAGGGGGTCAATGTGTCTTCTCCCACTGAGGCCAAACCAGGTCATCTTATGCCATATATGTGAGGGCCTCTTGTCAGCTGGTTTATGTTGCCTGGTTAGTGGAATAGTGTGTGAGAGATTTTGGTTGTCTGGGGTAGTTGAAATTGTTGGTCTTCCTATGGGTCACCCTATCCGTCAGCCTATTCCAGCTATTCCATAATTCAACCACTGGGTTCCACAGCTTCTGCACATTGTTGGATATAATATTTTGTACTCGAGATAAAGAAATTTTCTGCCTCAGAATACTGTCCAATATATTGAAGAATAGGTGAAAAACAGGCAGTGCACTGTCATATATGTGCTCCTACTGGGAATAAGTAATTGTGATCTGATTTCTTCTTTGTAGATTATTTAGTTAATTTGTTTGTTTGATTTGGGACGTGGTTTCTATTAGTAGCTATGTCTGTTCTGGAAATCACTTTCTCTACAAGGTCATAGGTACAACTGTCTTATCAAATTTTCTTGGAAGTTACCAGGGGAAAAATATCCACAAAAGAAAAATGATCAATAAAAATATAAGGATTTGAGAACTTTATTTCTTCCAGAATAAACAAAGCAACTGAATGAGGTAAGATTTTTTGGAGAAAGTTCTCAAGACGGGCAGATATGATACTTCTAGCCATCAATAGAGGAGCCAGTGACAGTGATTTCAAAACTAGACACATGCATTAGATACATTACTGTAATCCAATAATTGATAGATATGTGTCAACGTTTGACAGAATTCTTTAAATATTTCTTTAGATATATGATTTTTCCCTGAGCTTTTGGATAGAATTTCTGTCTGGTCTTATTGAAATGATGTAGATCTTGCGCACAAAGATGCATCCAAGCATCTCTGCACTGGAGGCCAAGATGGAGAAGATCTCCACAGCAACCATGACCTTGCCCTTGGTGCTATGGTAGCCAGGGAGGAAAGTGACCCAGACACTGCAGAACACCAGCATGCTGAAGGTCAAGTACTTGGCTTCATTGAATGTGTCAGGCAGATTCCTTGCAAAGAAAGCAACAGTGAAGCTTCCAAGGGCCAGGCAGGCCAAGGATCCCAGTACACAGTACAATGCAGTAACTGAGCCCTTGTTGCACACAATGATGATGTGGCCATACTCAGAGTGTTCATCAATATCGACAAAGGGAGGAAAAACTGCTAGCCATATTGCACACAGAATACATTGGAATAGGGAACATATGGGAATAACGTAGTTGGGTGTCCCAGAAACTAGGAAGTTTCTCTACTTTCTTCCTGGGTCTGTGATTTTGAAAGCCAGAACCACAGTGATTGTTTTGGCCAGAATTGTGGAAACAGACACAGTGAACACAATTCCCAATGCGATTTGCTGTAAGATACAAGTTGCTTTGTTAGGATTGCCAATGAAGAAAAAGGAGCACAGAAAACAGAACATGAGCGAAATGAATAATATGGAGCTGAGGATTCTGTTATTGGCCTTCACAATAGGAGTGTCATGGTGCTTCACAAAGACACAGAGTACCACAGCTGTGAATGCAGAGAAACAGAAGGCTATTAAGGCAAGTGCCATACCCAAGGGTACTTCATAGCTTGCAAACATCACACGTTTGTGAATGCATTTGTTGTGTTCTGTGTTGGCATTACTGGTATTTTGTCCTATCACAATGTCCCACTGTCCCATCACAGTGCCCCAATGTCTCATCACAATTCCCCACTGACCCATCACAATGACACACTGTCACATCACAATGCCCCATTGTCCAATCACAATGCCCCACACTCCCAATACAATGCCCCATTGTCCCATCACAATGCCCCACTCTCCCATCACAATGCCCCATTGTCCCATCACAATGCCCCACACTCCCATCACAATGCCCCATTGTCCCATCACAATGTCTCATTGTCCTTTCACAGTGCCCCACTGTCCCATCACAGTGTCCCACTGTCCCATCACACTGCCCCACTGTCCCATCACAGTACCCTACTGTCCCATCACGATGCCC